>NW_020291478.1:0-72890 GCF_003184765.1 Aspergillus aculeatinus CBS 121060
TGCCCCTGCCCCCTCTCTTAACGCACCACTAACAACAACCCCAGCTCATCGCCGTCTTCCTAGGCTACGCCGCCGTCTCCGGCGTCGTCATCTACCGATACAGCAAATACCACACCCTGAGCGGCGGGGGCATCTACGGCGCGGCGAACGACTTCTCGCTGAACACGAACACGGTGATCCTCCTGGTATTCGTGCTGGCGGTGGCGCTGGTGCTGTCGTACGCGTACTGGGTCGGGGCGCGCACGTTCCCCAAGCTCTTCATCTGGGTGACGGGGATCCTGAACATCGTGTTCGCGCTGGCGACGGCGATCTACTACCTGACGCAGCACCAATGGGGCGGGGGCATTGTGTTTCTGATCTTCGGGGTGTTCGCGATCGTGTGCTTCATCAGCTGGATCCCGCGGATCCCGTTCACGGCGTTCATGATGCAGACGTCCATCGAGGTGTCGCGGCGCTACGGGCATATGTTCCTGGTGAGCACGGTGGGCGGGCTGGTGGCGGTGGCGTTCGGGGCGTGGTTCTCGGTGACCCTCGTGTCGATCTACGTCGCGTATGAGCCCGGCGGGGACGGGGACGGGGTGAACCCTGCGTGTCGCGACGGAGGGGGCGGGTGCAGTCGCGCGCGGGTGATCGGCTTGGTCGTGTACGTGACGTTCGCGATGTACTGGTTCAGCGAGTGGCTGAAGAACACGGTGCACACGACGATCGCGGGGGTGTACGGGTCGTGGTACTTCTGCAGCGGCACGGCGCAGGGGATGCCGGCGGGCGCGACGCGGGGCGCGCTGCGGCGGGCGACGACCTACTCGTTCGGCAGCATCAGCTTCGGGAGCTTGATCATCGCGCTGATCAACATGCTGCGGCAGGCGTGCAGCGTGGCGCAGCGGCACGAGGCGGCGCAGGGCAGCCTCGTCGGCAGCGTGGCCTTCTGGGTCCTCGGGTGTTTGATCAGCTTGCTGGACTGGCTGGTCACCTTCTTCAACCGCTACGCCTTCTGCCACATCGCGCTGTACGGCAAGGCGTACCTCCCCGCCGCGCGCGACACCTGGTCCATGATGAAGGACCGCGGCGTCGACGCCCTGGCCGCCGACTGTCTGGTCGGGCCCGTGCTGACCATGGGCTCGGTCTTCGTGAGCTACGTGTGCGCCCTCCTCGCCTACCTGTATCTGCGGTACACCCACCCGGCCTACAACCAGGACGGGGACTTCACGGCGGTGATCATGGCGTTTGCGTTCGTGATCGGGCTGCAGATCTGCCAGATCTTCCTGACGCCGATGAGCAGCGGCATCGAGACCATCTTTGCCGCCATGGCGTGGGATCCCCAGGTCATGATCGAGCAGCATCCGGATCTGTATCAGCGGTTGGTGCAGTTGTATCCGCGGGTGCAGCAGGCGATTCATGCGTAGGGCCGGGAGGGTTCAGGGTTGGTTTTGTGCTGAATAGGTGGCGTACTGTATGACTTTTGGGGGATTGTGGTTTGTCTAGTAGACTTGTCTCTCGGGTCTAGATACTGTGGTGGTTAGACTGCACGTGGTACTATAGTGTGCTCTCAAGCCGCCAGAGGCACTGCTAATCTAATAATAATGCTAATGTACTGTCAATATACTACCAAAGTAATGTCACCGTCATGATTCATTCACAGATAATCTCATTTTCATTCCTCATAAGCAACCAAGCCAAGTCAAATCAAATCAAGTCAAGTCATACACACATGATCCAAATCCACCCGAACCCAATCCCAATCCCAATCCCATTCCGACAGCTTCCTGCACAATCTTGCCCACTTGACATCAAAGAACCAAACCCTTTTCACCCTCGAGCCAATCTGTTTTCCAACCCTAAGACCACAGCCCAAAAACAAACGCCAGCATCAGGATCCACCCATCCATCCACCCAGAAAAAAACCATGACCCAAACGCACACATCACCACGCCCACCATTTAACGAAAAGTACATCACAGAAGAAGCACCACCGCCCCAACCAAACAACTCACCCCCGGAACCCCCCAGCCACGCCTCTGCAAGGCCCCCGCACCCCCCTGAAACAACCCGGCATTCGGCTCCCCTGCCCCGGGAGCTTGCTTGCTGGAAGGGAAAGCACTCGACCCCCGAACGTCCGTCGCGGTGGCCGTGGCCGTGGCCGTCGGGTTCACGGTCACGAGCTTCACGGACGAGGAGGTGATCGTCGGGATGGGGATGCTGCTTGCGCTTGCTAGTGTTGTGGGGGTGGTTTTTGAGGTTGAGGAGGTGGGGGTGGGGGGTGTGGCTGCGCTTGTTTGGAGGGTTGCAGCAGCAGCAGCTGCTGCTGCTGCATGGACCGCTGTAGCACTGGCACTAGCACCAGAGGTAGCAGTAGCAGTAGCAGAGCACGCGCAGGACGTTAGCTCCGAGGCGAGGACCTCGGTTTCTTGTTGCTGCTGCTGCTGTTGCTGCTGCGGAGCTTGGGGTTGGGGTTGGGGTTGCGTTTCCATCTGGGTATGGGTGTTGAAGCTGGTACTGGTATAGGGGCTAGGAGCAGCCGCAACATCCGGATTGACGTTCCCATCTGGAATGACTACCGACTCAAGCGGGAGGGGGACGTTCTTCTCTTCTTGGCCTGGTGCTTGGCCTGGTGCTTGGCCTGCTGCTGCAGTGCCGAGAACAGAATCATCAGAAGGAAGAGGGAGGACGTCCTCCGGGAGGAGAAGGGGGTCCGGGTGCAAGTTGGGGCTGTAGGCTCTTGCTCTCAGGCTCTCTGCTTCTCCTGCCTGTGTCTGTGCTGGTCCTTGGGCGTGGGGGTTTGTATCTGCGTGTGCGAGAGGCTGGTTCATGGTCGTGGTCGTGGTCTCTCCGCCCAGCCGCACCATGGGCCGACTTGCTCGGCGCGGGACAGCAGCTTCAGCTTCAGCATTAGCGATTGCCGTGGGCGTCGCTAGACTGCTTGAAGATGCAGCTGCAGAACTACTAGCCTGCAGGTCCCCCACGCGCACCATGGGCTGACTACCTCGGTGCGATCCACCAAGGACGCTGGCGCTGGCGCTGGCAATAACACTGGCACTGGCACTGGCACTGGCACTAGCAATGCCACTGGCACTAGCACTCACTCCCCCACTCGCACCTGCATCCTCAGTCCCCAGCGAATCGCCCACCCGGACCATGGGCAAACTCCCTCTCAGCGGAGCGGGGGTCTCGGCAGCATCAGCAGCAGCAGCAGCAGCAGCATCCTCCTCAACAACCCCAATCCTCACCATCGGCACACTGCCCTTCCGCGGCGAGACGGGGACGTTCGCGTCGTCGCAGATATACGCGGGGATGTTTTCGGGTTCTATACCGTTAGCACACGCACACCTCAAACAATAGATCTAGCGCTAGGGGCAGGGGGGGGGGGCGTACCAACACCCTCACCAGCACACTCATCCAGGGTCGCCTGGTCCAGCGCCGAGGGATCGAACGGGGCATTACAGAAGCAATCCAGGGCGGAGGGGGAGGTGCATTGGGCTTCGGGTTGGGACTGGGACTGGGACTGGGACTGGGATTGAGGCGTCTGGTAGGTCCGGGCTATGGAAGACTACACCTCCTCTGATTCATTAGTATTCGATATCCCAGGTCCAAGATATCGGGACAAAGTCAAGGAAGAGGGGGGGGTGGATGCGTACGGCGCAGCGGAGATACCCCAGATCTTTGTTGGTAGTAGCCGTGGCGAGGGTGATGGTCGAGAAGATAAGAATCGCTGCACGCATCTTGTTCGTGTGTGTACAGCACACAGCACTACAGTCTCTGGATGATGAAGATGATATCCTGAAGGGAGCTTGATGGCAGGGTCTATGGTGTTGAGTCCGCCTATATACAAGTGGTCGGCACTCAGTTCCCCCCCATACATACATACATACATACATACATGCAATGCTACCCTCCCATCCCGATCGACTTTGCATCGCCATCCCCTGGATTCCAGATTCCAGCGCCAACCCCCAAAGGTGGCGCGGTCCGACGTCGCAGAGCGGAATGTAGGGGAGCGTCTCGATCGAGTAAGGTATGCGGCCGGCGAATGTATCGCCAAAGTTTGCAGTGTCACATCCCGGGTGTGCATCTGCATGTATGCATGTCACTGGCCAGGGGCGAATGGGAATCAGTGTAAGCATCTACGCATCCCTAAAAAGAGGCGACCGAGAGGCAATGATAGACACAAATTGGAACGGGAGTTGGAACGGGAAAGTCAACAGAAGTGGCAAGATGGAATGCTCCGCATCCCCTGTCATTAAAAAGAATTATCCAACAGAACTGTACTGAGTATATTCAACCAAAAGGCAAGAATCAAAACCTCTCGCTGGTCACACACCGCGTGGCGGTCACCAGCACCCACGCAAACACCTTAACCGCCCAAGTGAGCAGCTGCACCACCACCTCCAACCCCCAAAACACCACCCGCAGAATGGCCCGCGTGATCCCCGGCAGCTTCTGGCCCTCCCGCGACGAGCCATGCCCGTACCGCCCGTACCGCTCCAGGTCGAATTCCTCCACCACGATTTTCCGGTTCTTCGGCTTTGGGGCCCCGCGGCCCCGGCCCCAGAACCGGTACCAGCGCCGCGGTGGTTGCTCGCTCTTCTCCGAGGCCGATGACGATAACGCCGACTTCACCGTCGACCACAGCTGGTGGCCCTTCTGCGCCTCGTCCCGCTCTGCCGCTGCGGTGACCAGGTCGCTGCGGTAGCCGGTGCCGTACGGTCCCTGTCCCTGTCCTTGGCCCCATGGCGTGATGGATCGCTCGGATCCGTACAGCACCAGCTCCTTCAGGATCGGACCGGTGGCCTCGTCCGACACGGCGACGGCCAGCATCGCCGCGACCACGGAGTCAATCGCGTACAGAGACGGGACGGTGTTGATGGTCGAGACCCCGGAGATCGAGAGGGTCATCGTCCCCAGGTCCAACGCGGCCAGCGGCTCGTCCGAGTCCATCAACGGCAGCGTGGAGGTCCGGGGCGTCGCCGCCGTGTTGGCCGACTCGATCGCGTTGGCCGACACGGGCGTGGTCACGAGAATGATCGGGGGCTGACTGGACCGGGACTCGGCAGAGGCACTGGACACGGTCACCTGCAGACTCCCAGCGTATTTCGATCGCACTGGGGACAAAGGGATGCCTGCCGCGCCGACTAACGCCGGCGGCTGCTTGCAAAGAGCCGGGTGGTGCAGCTCGTAGTTATGTTTTGTCGAATTCCAGAACAGCTTGCATGACTCCTGCTCGGCCACCCGCTTGAGAGCATCGGCCTCCAGCTCGATCGCATCTTGGTGGGGCAATTGGTGCTCCTTGACCATCTCCGCAACCTGATCCAGGGCGAGCACGGCGGCGAGGCGGGGCAGCAGCAGCGAGACTAGATTGTCTCCGCGCAGTTCCCGCCGAGATCGATCCTCCACTTTGAATGTCATTATCGGAACGTTATTACTGGACCTGGAGGGATTGATCCTCGTCAGAGAGATCCCGTCATTCGGTTCAATTTGCATCGTATAGAATGGCGCGGTGAATTCTCCGAAGGAAAATGATGTAGGCCCACTCCTGCATCGAGTCAGCAACTATTCAAAAATTCCCCAAACCTCCCATGCTCACCGTTGCAGACGCAGATTGAACGTCTCCGGCATATTCTGCGGCCTTTGACCATTGGCCGCTTCCCACAAACTCCTCAGCTCCTCCACGGAAGAGTTTCGCATCTCAGGTGTATCCAACACCCCGGAAGGGAAATTCAGCACGCTCGCAGGCACCGTCTTCGGGCCAAGGGCCTGGTCAATTTCCGGGGCAGGCGACAGGAGGATGTTGCTTGGTCTTGAGTAATTCCGAGGAGTATGGCCGGACGCCTGGGGATAGTATGTTTGCTGATTGAGTGGTAGCTGTGGGTTATACTGGGGAAACATGGACTTCATAGGAGGTGCCGGCGACTCTGACTTGGGCGTTGTTTCTGCGATGGGCGTGGGCCCTCCTTTGCTGCGTTTCGAGCTGGATGGAGACCCCACTCGCCCGGCCATCCGGTCATCCGATGTAGTGGCGTTGGCATGTGAAGCATTCCGGCGTGCATCGTGCTCCTGGGGTGTTCCCAACGATGAGGACTGCGAGGGCCGAGGAACGTGGGCCTTTGGGGGCGCTGGGACGCTCTCTGGATTTTGGTCCAGGCGGAAAAGCATCCCCTCGGCCACGGTGCCCTTGTTACCGAGGGTCTTGAGAGGGATCGCATCCGCCAGCGGTCGACCGCCGGCTTGCCTTCGCTTTCCTTTTAAGAACGGGTTGTTAGAGGTTCCACTATCGGGAGATGTGGGAAAGAGCTGAAAGGAGCTCATGATTTTAGAAGACGTCCTGAAAGCAAGTAATCGTCACTGCACACGTCAATACCACTGAACAATACCAGCAAGTCAGTCAATGCACAGCTCAACACCACTGAACAATTCCAGCAATCCAGTCCATTGGACATCAACCCCAGAAAGCAATAGGCGACAGAGCATAGATATATTCGACCCGCCAGGCAACGCAGTCGCCCGCCCACCCCCGTGTCACGGAGCGGTGACGGCAACGGCACAGACACATAGACCTCGGGGCAAGCTTGGCCTGCCAAACCTTCGATAAGCCGGCCATCGAAAGGGCGGCAAGGGTCTGCGACATGACAGGCTGTCACCGGGGTGCAGAACGCGAGGGATCCCTGAGCGCCCGTGGTCGGCGCTTAGATGGCCCACCATGCAGCAGCGGTGATAGGCTCCCCCGCTTTGGCACCGGCGTGACTCTTATTCAGCACGGCGCGTCGGAAAGTGATAGCAGAGGTGATAGGCGATCTGATTTGGCCGGCATAGATCATTGTCTAAGTGGTGATTGATCGGCTGTGGTGCATGATTTGACCGTCGCGTGGTCTGAAGAATAGTTGCATGGGTTGCATGGGTTAGAGACATCTGCAGGAGGCTGGATAGCGCAATATCGTCACCTGCTGGCCCTTGTAAACGGCCATGACTGGTTAATTCATTCGTGCTAACTGCTATGGCTCAGAGCCAAGAGTTGCAGAGATAGTGAGTAGTGAGTAGTGAGTCAGGGGGAAGTGTGAAGTAATGGAAGTAGTAGCAGGATGGATGAAGACGGCGGGGAATCAACAACAATGCAGCGTGACATCAGCAAAGCCGTAAGCGCGCTCCACCAAGACACAACACAATGAAAATGCTTAGATCTAATTTACACGAGACTCGACTCTAATCTACAAAATCTTTAATCGCTGTGATGAACCCTGAACATCAACCCCTCGGCCATAGCAATGGCGCCCTCCATGTTGCCCTTATTGTAAAGGAACAGGCCCTGTAAGGCAGCCGCACTGGTGCTCCTCGACAGATCGGCCTTGTTCCCATCTGCATCCTCGATGAGCCCCAATTCCTGCAGTCGGTCGAGGAACGCCTGGCGGTAGACGGCGCTCTGCTCCAGCTCCCCGTAGAACCGGTCCCAGAGACGGCCGACCTGATAGCGACTGACCTCGCCCAAGCGCACCGTCATGTCCACCCGGCCGGGTCTCACGAGCGCCTCATCCAGTCGCTCGACGTGGTTGGTGGTGAGGAAGATGATCCGCTCCTCGGCGCTCGCCACGCCGTCCAAGGCATTCAGCAGCCCGGAGAACGTCACGTTGGCCCCGCGGTACCCGTCCTCGTCCGTCTGGGTGCGGCGGTTGGAGAACGCCGCATCGACGTCCTCCAGCAGGACCAGCGTCCGGTTCGGCAGGATCGTCAGCAGATGGTTCAGCCGATCGTCGGTCAACCCGCGCTCGCTCAGGTTCAGAATGGCGATGTCGTAGTCCAGCTCGCCGGCCAGAGCCTGGATGAACGAACTTTTCCCCGTGCCGGGCGGCCCGTAGAGCAGATAGCCGCGGCGGTAGGGGATGCCCCGGTCCTGGTACCACTTCGAGCTCGCGGTGAAGTCCTTGACATCCTCCACGATCCGCTCCTTGACGCCCTCGTCGAGGATCACCGACTCCAGCGGGCGCTTGGTCCGCGGCTTGCCGAAGGGCTTCCACTCCGTGCCCCAGCTGTTGTAGATGGTCGTCTTGCCCTCGTGCGCCTGGACCGCGTACGCGTGCGCCTCCTTGAAGATCTCCTCGAACACGTGGCGATGGGCGTACAGCGTCGTGAGCGTGATGGTCTCCCACGGCTGCCCGGTCTTCAGGTCCACCGACTTGGCCTCGCGCATGCGGTTCACGAAGATGAAGGCGTTGTTGTACCGCAGCACGTGGTGGCCCATACCCGGGACGAGGGCGAACTGCGTGTGGATGGCGCCGTTGGTGTGTTCGACTTTCTGCGTTTGGATGGACAGATGGCGCGTGCCCGGGGTCAATTTGCGGAGGAGCGATTCCATGAAGCCAGTCCGGCTGGCGGCGCCGGTGGCGGCGGCGCGAATCGTGCTGAGTTGGGAGCTTTGGTACAGCGTCATCCAGTGCAAAAACCACGGGTAGGATTCATCCTTGACACTGATCTCGACGTCGACGAGCATGCGCCGGCGGAGGAGCGCAGCGCCATGGCGGAGTCCCTTTTGCGCTAGACTCAGTCCAGCTCCCAGACCTGCGAGACCGAATCCCTAGTGTCACCAAACACAGCATCAGTATTTTTCTCCTCCTCAAAAAGAACCAAAAACCCGTTTTCGTTGATCGCGTTGAATTGCTCACCGCTGTGAAGAAAGGATTGCTGGTAAGCTGCGCGAAGAGCCCGGCATCGCTGGGGGTCTGAGCGGCCACTTGGATGGCGTCTTTGCGTTGCTGGGCAATCAGATCGCCAGGCGACGGCGGCCCTGAGGTGGTTGATGGTCCATTGAGGTCCATACCAGAAGATGAACGATCAGGCTGCACCGCCTCCACTACTGGATCATTCATGCTCTCTGGAGTCGGTCGGCGACGGTCGGTTAATTCCGAGCCCGCCGGAGTTACGAAGGGCCGAGATGATCGCTCCCCGCCGACTCTTTTCCTTATGCAACAACACCTAGAACAATACGCCATTGGCAATGGAGAGAGGTAAGAAATAGATGCATGACTTCTAATCTCATTTCGTTATCTTTCAATGACCCGCAAAATGCCCATGATCTACAACAAGATCTCTGATCTCATCGTCAGCTACAAGACACCTTTTCACAGCATCTACTACATCATCTTAGTCCATCAATCGCAAGAAGAAGTAGATCAAGTATTACACACTAGTAAATTATGAGTGCAGAATAGAAATCGAAGCTAAAGTACATTGACCGTCTTGGACTAAACTGCTTCCTGATTCAAAATGAGAACAAAAAGAAAACAATAACCACCGAGCTCAACGGGAAAAGAAACCTGCCAGATTTGTTTGCGCTCCTATTTTACTAAACATGACTATGAAACATTGGCCAACTGGACTAGGCCAAGCCGATGATCGTAGCCAGAACAACAGCCACCCACCACGTCCAGGATACACCCAGCGTTGCACCGGTATTCGACCACAAGGGTGTGTAACTCGGCGACGGGGTCGGGGTCGGGGTGGGGGTGCCTGAGCGGGAGATCCAGGCTGAGGAAGATGGGAACCAGGGGTTCGGCAACCGAGTCGATGTTGGGGAACCGCCCCCGGGGATCAGACCGATCGTTGTCTTTGAGCTGGCTGTAGCAGTTGTGAATACGACTTGCGGGACGGTCACTGTCCAGGTGGAGTAGGTGATTGTGGTGCAGGGAACTGAGGGAGCAGCAGCAGCAGGTCCGCTGGTCAGCCTGACGCTGGTTCCAGTATGGGTGCCTTGACCACTGACGGGCGCGACGCCGCTGGGGACGGGGGTCGGGCCTAGCGTGATGCTGGACGGGATATTTGTGACAATGCCGGGGTTCTGGGGCACCCAGGCTGCACAGAGTCCAGTGAAGCACGAGAGGCCGGCTTGGACTTCTGTCGCGGAGGAGCCCCACGCCTGAATGCATTCAATCACCTTCTTGGTGAATTTCGCCGAGGGGCAGTAGCAGCTCGAGTCGCTGTTCGAGGTGCACTTGGGGACCAGTTCGAGCCATGTATTGATACATTTGGGAACCACGCTGGGACACGAGGCAGATGGAGCCGGTGAGGAAACCCCGGTAACGGGGGCAACTCCGGTGGGAACCACGACCGTCCTTGCGATGGTTGATGTCGCGACCATTGTGATTGTAGACACAGTGCTGGAGACTGAGGTGATCGGCTGTCCAGCAGAGGTGATCACCGTCGTGACGGGACATGTTGTTACAGTCTGCCATGTCACCACAGTGGTTGCCTTCTCAACAGACGTGATAGGAGCCACAGCGGTTGGAGTGGCCGAGCATTTGGGGCAGATCGTGGAGACAGAGGTCAAAACCACGGTTGAGACTGTGCTGGTGACCGAAGTGACTGGAATACCACTTGAAGTAATGACTGTAGTCACTGGACAGGTGGTCAATGTTTGCCAAGTGACGACTGTCGTCGTGCTCTCAAGCTCAGAGGAAACAGGGGAGACACCTGTAGGGCCCGATGGACCACCAGAGGAGATGAAAGACGTCACGGTGGGAGCAGGCCCAGTTGTAATCTGAGATTGAGAAGAGACGGGCAAGACACCTGTGGGCCCAGAAGGAGCACCAGTTGAAGTGGTTACGGTCACAGTGGAAGCACTGGCTGTTGGCACGGAAGGGAAGCCGGTTACGGCAGAAGCTGGGGCCGAGGGAACACTGACAGCAACAGATGTTGCGATGGTGGAAACCGAGGTCAGAGTCACCGTCGAGATAGTACTTGTGACCGAAGTGACAGGAACACCACCTGAGGTGATGACCGTGGTGACCGGGCAAGTTGTCAAAGTCTCCCAGGTGACTACAGTGGTTGTGCTATGCAACTCAGATGAAATAGGTGAGGTACCTGATGGAACTGGCGTGGGGGTGATGCATCTCGTGCAGATGGTCGAAGTCGAGGTGACAAATACAGTCGACTCAGTGGAGCCCACCGAGGTAGATACAGTGCCACCTGCAGAGATAGTGGTTGTCACGGGGCTGGTAGCAACAGAAGTTATCGTGACAATCGTGGTCCTGTCCACACTCGAAAGGGTTGACGAAATGGCACCCGATGTAACAGGAGCCACAGCAGAGGGAACTGTTGTAGGCGCAATGCACTTGGTGCAGATGGTTGACACCGATGTAATAGTGATTGTTGATTCACTGGACCCCACCGACGTAGAGACAGTTCCGCCGGCCGAGACCGTAGTGGTCACAGGGCTGGTGGACACCGAGGTGATTGTGACGACTGTGGTCTTGTCCACACTTGAAGATGTTGCTGCAACAGGCCCAGATGTGACAGGAGCCACAGCGGAGGGGACTGTCGTAGCAATGCATTTCGTGCAGATGGTCGACACCGAGGTAAGGGTGACAGTCGAAACAGTAGTTCCCACCGATGTGCTCACGGAACCCCCCTCGGAGATCGTCGATGTCACAGGGCAAGTCGTGACAGTGACATATGTAACCACAGTGGTTTTGTCCACGCTAGTGACAGGGACGGGGCCTGACGGAGCTGGGCCCGATGAGATCGGACCGGAGGAGATAGGTGCCACACCAGAGGGAATTGTTGTCGCAATGCACCTGGTACAGATAGTTGAGGTCGAAGTAAGTGTGACGGTTGAAACTGTAGTTCCAACCGATGTCGACACAGAGCCACCTTCGGAGACTGTCGATGTCACAGGACAAGTAGTCACTGTGGTATGTGTGACAACAGTAGTCTTATCCACACTGGTGATTGGGGCAGAACTCGATGGCGCGGGTCCTGTTGGAACGGGTCCCGATGAGACAGGACCTGATGGGATGGGAGCCGAAGTAACAATACCAGAGGTAGTAGAACTGGTGACCGAGCCAGTGGCAGTTCCAGTGGCAGACCCAGTGGCAGACCCAGTGGCAGACCCAGTAGCAGACCCAGTGGCAGACCCAGTAGCAGTCCCAGTAGCAGACCCAGTAGTAGACCCAGTAGCCGACCCAGTAGCCGACCCAGTAGCAGACCCAGTAGCAGACCCAGTAACTGAACCAGTGACTGACCCAGTGACAACACCAGTGACAGTAGAAACAGGACCAGATGAAACAGGCGCCACAGAAGACGGAAGAGGCAATGTGAGCGACGTAGAGAGCGAAGTCGGAGTCACAGCAGGAATCGACGACGGAACCGACGTCGGAGCAATGCACCTCGTACAAATAGTTGAAGTGGACGTCAACGTTACAGTCGACACCGTCGTTCCCACCGAAGTACTCACAGAGCCGCCTTCAGAAACCGTTGCTGTCACAGGGCATGTAGTCAGTGTGACATAAGTGACAACGGTCGTCTTGTCTACACTCGAGATGGGCGCGCTTGGGCCAGGAGTATTGGCAGGAGCGGATGAAACTGGACCCGAAGAGATTGGAGCAACGCCTGAAGGAACAGTGGTAGAAGGGGCGATGCATTTGGTGCAGATGGTAGACGTTGAGGTCATCGTCACTGTAGATAGTGTCGTGCCTACTGACGTAGTCAGTTTGCCGCTTACAGTCCCTGTGGAGGTGACCGGGCAGCTGGTCACGGTTACCCAAGTGATCACCGTGGTCTTATCCACGCTCGAGACGGGCACACTTGGTGTGGTGACGGGAGCGGATGGTATAGGACCAGACGAGACAGGACCCGAGGAGATGGGCGCCACGCCCGACGGAACAGTTGTTGGCGCAATACATTTGGTGCAAATGGTCGACGTTGAGGTCATGGTCACAGTAGAAAGCGTCGTGCCCACTGAAGTAGTCAGCTTGCCGCTGACAGTCCCTGTGGAAGTGACCGGGCAGCTTGTGACAGTCACCCAGGTGATCACTGTAGTCTTGTCCACGCTTGATGCAGGTACACTGGGCCCTGGTGTAGTGACGGGAGCTGAAGGGACAGGACCGGACGAGATAGGGCCTGAGGAGATGGGTGCCACTCCTGATGGAACGCTGGTTGGGGCAATGCAATTGGTGCAGATAGTCGATGTTGAAGTCATAGTCACCGTAGAAAGCGTAGTGCCCACAGAGGTGGTCAGAGTTCCACTGACGGTACCCGTCGAAGTCACCGGGCAGCTTGTCACCGTGACCCAAGTAATCACCGTGACTTTGTCCGCAGCCGGAGCAGAGGAGCTAGGCCCTGGCGTGATTACAGGTGCGGACGTAGGCGTGTGGATCAACTGAGAAGAGGTCAACTCCACAGGAAAGCTTCCAGATGGAAGGGTATTGGAAAGCGCGCTACTCGAGTGCGTAAAGCTAGACGTGCTGCTGGACAGTGTGATAGTTGGGACGACTTCGCTGGAGTGCGTTAAGCTGTGGACCGCGCTGCTAGAAGGCGTGACAGTTGGTGTAGTCGTGCCAGAAGATGTATCGACGGGGACAGTTTCGATAGAAGAGGTAGCAGTAGGGACAGCGACGCTAGACTCCACGCTGCTGGTAGAGCTAACATCTGGCACCTCCGTCGAAGACTCATCTGCGGAGGTTTCTGTGGCAGAATGAACGGCAGTAGACACGGGGATCGTTGACGTTATCACCGTGGTGGAGTCTGCTGGACAATTGGTCACCGAAGGGCCACAGCTGGTGATCACGATTTCACTGGTGATATAGTACGTCGAAGTCGCCAGATTGTTGGTCGGCGCCTCTGGGGCAGGAGTCACAACGGCTGCAGGCGTGGTCCGATCCTTCCGAATGAGCGGCACGGAGTACGCCCTCGCATTGAGCCTAGACGCAGTGTCGGAAGGATTGGATGCTGTCGACGCCTTACCAGAAGAGCAGTCGAATCCAATCCTGTACACACTCAACAAGCAGAGATCGACATTCGCCTCTTCAGCCAGTAGAAAGCTCACGGAGGTGGCACCGCCGCACTGGTCATTGGCGACAGTGGACCCGTTGGCGGAGACAGAAGCAAAGGTATTGCAGGTGGTACCATCAGCCATGCCATAAACGATGCGGATGTCAGCAGTGCGGGAGGTGGCAAGCTGGAAGTCATTGACGGAGAAGTCTTGGTCCTTTGATGCAGAGGATATCTCTGGAGCCGTCGAGGTATCCTTGTTGAGTGTTCCCACGATGGATTTGGCCTGGTCCAGTCAGCCAGCAACTCTCATCTCCACCGACGCCGTCATACTTACGCTAGAAGCCGTGCTGAAGTTGTTGCGCACGGAGAAGCCCGAGAACTCAAAGCCTGCATAGCTCGGGGAGGATCCGACAGCCAGGTCGGACCAGTCAAACCCAGCTTGCTGCTGCTCAGAACAGGTCGTCTTGGTGTTGTCAGGGCTGGTAAAGCTCTCGTCGGTGTTCCACCACTGCGAATATCAGCACGAGCTCTGCGGATCTGAGGTAGACAAACATACCACACTTGACCCTTGGGCCACGCCGGCGAGAGCCAGAAGAGAGACCGAGGCAATGGCCCTCATGGCGAATAGATAAGCGAAGTGACTGAGCGAGAGTAAAGTCTTATGATGCTATGAAGAGACGGAGATGGCTGATATCCTTCAGTGGTCAAGATACCTTACGACGACAATGCTGAGAACGAGGAAGAAGAAGAAGATGTCGAAGAGACAGAGAGAGTAAAAGTATACAGCAAAAGCGATTGACAAGATCGAACGAGTGTTAGTAGTCAGATGAAACGAATGTCTCTATGTCCAGCAACGAGCACCAACAACAATGGGAAGGGGAATAAATAGCAACACAATTGTAGAGAGCGAAGAAAGTAAATAGAAAGAAACGCAGCGACCCACCCGCTTTCAAAGAGGGCGTTTGATCTCTTAAATCCATAACACCGGGATGCTGCAACAGGGGGGGGTTGAGTGGTATCCATCAAAAGCAATAGGATAAAGAGCCCTCCTGCCCGAGAGACTGTGAGGGAGAGGGACCATGCCCGGTCAAGACTCCACCCACCCCGTCCATTCACTGGCCGGGGATGTTGCATGCAAGCATGGCTGGCGAAGCATTTGGATCTCCTCGTCTCTACAAGTAAGACATTCTTCAAGGCTGTAGTGAGCAGTTGGTGCGACGGAGAGCCAATCCAACGCGGAGGCGCCGACTGTTCCGCTAGTGCAGGAACAGGCTGAAGGACCCTGACAAGGACTGGAGGGAACGAGGGGGAGGCGCGAAGTCAATCACACCCATCGCCAATCACCGTCGACGAGAGGCTATTGTCGGAGCTGATCCCAGAATAGGCGCAGGTCCTGGTGGAGGTGAGGTGAGGTAATGTGCCGGAGGGGCCATTAGCTGGTCATTCATTCATTCATTGTCTTGCAACCAGAGGAAAAGAGAGTGGAGAACAGTCTCACAGTGTTAACAATGACAGCCCGACTCCTTCAGGCTTAGCTCCGTTTGGAAAAGACAATGACGATGAGTCTCTGTCTATCTTTTCAGACCAACAAGTACCTGCCAAGAAGATGGATGTGGACATCCCAAAAGAGAGAGAGAGTAAATGTTGCAAGTTGGTAGATGAAGGATGAAAGTCTGCCGCGGGATGAGCGATGACTAGTTACTAGGTAACGTACAACTAACTAACTTACAATAAACTCAACTACTGTTGCAACTAAGTCAAGTCACACCACCTCAAAATAACCCAACCGCCACCCAAAGAACCCCTTCCTCGGCAAACAAGAAAAGAAAAGAAAAGAAAAAAAAAACAAAAAAAAGGCCAATTCGCCTTTTCATTTCAAATCGTTCGAACCACAAAATCTACAGAACAAAATCCCCTCTAAGCTCACCGTGCAGCAAGCGGGCGTCTCGCGCTGCAACCTTCCCCCCTCGAACATGGCACTGCCCGCAACATCAACATACTCAGGGAAATCTACCAACCTGAGCGGCTATTTTTGTTTTCTGACCTACTGATCCAATAAGAAGAAAGCGAACGCCAGTCATTTCTAGATCAGGATGGTTCATCACCAACCAAACGCAAAAGACTACTGGTGGAAGTTCGATCTCAGCGTTGTTGAAAATAACCGCCGAACAGATGGAGATCGCTGCTGCGGCTTAGCGCCCGGATCTGAATAGATGATGCGAGTGAAGATGAAGAACGATGCAGAGACTAAAAGTCACAATAACAGCAGGAGCAATAGCAGATCCCCACGATCACCACATCTGGGGGAAAAAAAAAGATATGCTAATGACCTCCATCCAGAAAAGCTTCAGAGAGATACTACCTCACCCATCCTACCTGCAAACAAACAGATGAGCTACTACAAATGGTGCCAGCTCATCACGGCCGGCAGCCAACCGTCGGATATCTTGCTGAAGAAGCTTCGCTTCCAGAGGCTGGCCACCCAGAGGTTGGCATGAAAACTCGGGCCTGTGGAGTCCGGTTCTGCACCGTGTCGGAGGGTACGGCCTCATATTGATGAACTTTGGAGGGGAACGGCGAAGGGGATTCGTCGAGACTCGGGACAAGCTTGTCTCCTATTTATATCCAGCGGGCCCATCAGAGTCAAGCAATCGACGATATGCACTTCGCATGTTGCACAAAAGGCCCGGACCTTCTGAGCTATGAAGCCGCAATACCCTCGACTACCCTGGCGGTGGCTTGCATAGGGTAGTATCACTTCGATGCTCCATATCTTCCGTGTGTTCAATAATCCCGAAACACGCAGTCGGATAGACACCGTCGGAGCAACACAGAGATCGGTCTCATTGGACCTTCAGCAGAGCGTGGTACTACGTTATCAATCATAAAGAATCACAATCGATCCTAGAAATTTAATTTTCGAATTATAGTAGCCTGGAAAATGACAAACGCCGTAACATGACACATGGCATACGAGATTGAGAACATAGCTAGAAGATAGTATGAGAGTTTACCTGATCCTTCGCAACAAGGTATATCCCCTTTTGAACTCCGTGAAACATCATCATCAAGCTGAACTTTTGGTCATGGAGTAATCCTCCAATCCTCTAGACCATGAGAGTAAATCGACTGTTTCAGTCAGAACATGCAGTCCGAGTACCTTTCTATGCTTTTGCCGAGAATTAAGTTCCCGTCTTTTTAGATATCAGCGCTTTGGCAGCAATGTACAATTAATCGTATTGTTTTCGTTGTTTTTAGTTCAGCGAGGGCTACCACATCGACGGGTGCGCCATAGGACCTGAGTGACAAGGGTCATAGAAGATTTCGACAGCCAGCGTTCTTAGAAAGGAAGCTGACTGCGACGGTGGGCATCCATCAACTTTCGTCGGACGGCTTCCCCACCGTTGTACCCGTTGGGTTTCCGCTTACGCGTAGGGGTTCGTTGGTCTGCATTACGTGCGTGTCTAAACACACTTGCAGGGCGAGAAGGTGAGTTGGCGGGCATAAACTCCCGATGTTGGGGCAGACGCAGCAGTGCTTGGTAGCGGTTGTGATTGCGGCGGAATGCGGTCACAATGCCTCGATCCAAATGATTAAGGAACCGCTCTGCACTGCTAGCATGATGGGACTCGCCAGCCCGGCTCGGGGTGGGCGTGCCAGTGCCGGCATGCTTGGTCTGAGCTGCCATGGGTGAGAGTAGTGTTTCCTCTTCGAATACCTTGTCCATCTCATCATCGGACGACGCATGGCCGAAGTCAATGAAGTCCTCGACATTCAGGGCTGATTCCGGATCATCCTCATCGTCGTCCTCGAAGGAACTGTCAATGGCAAAGTCCCGAGACGGGTAAAAAGCCTCGGGAGGCCCCATCACCTGTCCGCCTGGGGCAATATCATTGCCGAGTGCGGTCATCATCAGATTGGCACTGGAGGCCAGCATCGGGCTCATATCGAGGTGGCCGGGCGATGCGAGTGCATCTGTATCGCTCTCATCGATGAGATGCATGGTGGTGGCACGTGGGCTGTTGTGAGCCGTACCACATACACTGTTGGTAGCGGACTCCAGCCAGTCATGGCGAGACGAGGCATAGGCAGGAATAATGACCAGATGTTTACCAGTGCAATCAACGAGCGCAACAGGCTTGTGGGGGTCCGCGACGAAGGTACCCATGATAGGCCCGCGGCGCCGACTCACAGGCTCAGGCTTTTCCTCGACGGGAGGTGCAAGAGAGGCGGATGAATCGCGGCGAAGGATAGATCTGGGATGAGTGATGGTAGCGGGAGGGGGAAGGTCTTCATCTGTGGTCTCGCCATCATCGGCTTCGAAAGGGTCAGCAAACGTAGTGTAAAAAGTTCCCAAGCATTCTGCATACTCTCATAGCCGCTCGATTCCGAACCCTCGGAAACAGCGTCGGATTCCACGTGATAGATGTTCGAATGTCCGTAGTCAGAGTCGGCAAACATCTCCTCTGACTGACGGCGCTGGCGCGGAAAGTTCTCATTGTCGCTCTCGATCATACGACGCAGCTGGGGATCCAGGCTGTCCTGTTGGAGGAAGTCACTTGGAATCTCGTCTTCAGTGTGTGAATCACTGTCGGAGGAAGAATCGGAGTCTTCTTCAAAGTGCACCCGGCGGGGCATGGGTATCTCGACGGCAGTCTCGCTGGCCATTTCGTCGCCGAAGGTTTCCATTGCGCTATAGAGCTGTTCGTCGTCGAAAAACGAGGCAGCCGATAGGAGCATATGGTCGTCAAAGACATTGGGGCCGGCCCAGTCATTGGTCTCTGTGGCGGCGGCGGCGGTCAAGATGTTCTCAACGGCATGCTCATCCTCGGACTCGACGATCAACAATTCCTCGAGTTTCTCTACATCGTTGTCCTCATCGTCTTCTCCGTCACTGATATAATCAACGGCAGCATAGATATCATCCGAGTTGTCCTCGTCAGAATCGTCCTCGTCATCGTCATCACTGCTTCTTTGGCCATCGTAGCCATCGTCATCGGAGTATTTCATCTTCTTGGTCCGTTTGGCAGACTTCATGCCCGTCTTATGAGACCGATCCCGACGGCCATAAGACGGGCCGCGAACAGCCGGCTGTTCATCTTCTTCATCGTCGGCATCATCGTCCTCCGAGTCGTTATCCTCCTCGTCGCTGAGCTCCTCGATGGAGGAGACCGACGACACACTGGAGACCGATATAGACGAAGCCCTGCGTTTCCGGTCCATGCCCAGTGATCCAAGAGCGAGGCCCTTGTTCGAGGTTCTAGGTGAGCGACCCGTCAGGGTGTGTTCGAGGGAATGAGCGGAGGGTCGACGGGTCGGGTTGCGCTGGATACCCTTTGCGGCAGTCTGGGGGGACCGCTTGGGCGAGTGGGCTGAGGGAGGCATTATGGTTGTTTTTGATCAGAAACGGTATTGCGGTAAGTTTGTTTTGAATGTATCTCGGCCAGTTTTAACTTGGCACGAGTAAGTGTTGACCTTGGTAGACTAATGGATCGTCAAAGTTTGCTACCCGTGAGGCCGCGCGGGATAAATCAATTGCGTCAGACTTTGTCGAAGGCGGAGTCAGGGACAGGATTGTCGTGATGGTGAGGCGGATTCCGACCGTCAATTCGTGAAAGCGTATGGGGAAAGGCAGGTATGGTCGTCGTTACTTCTTCCAAGGACAAGAGGGCGAGAGAGAGTTTTCAAGGTGGAAGAGGTTACGGCCAGGAGCCGGAGAACGGAAGGGTAGGATAGGATAAGATTGGAACGATAGCAAAGACTTTTCGAATTCGCCAAAGCACCTCAGCGTCCAGATGGGGGACGTCAAAAGTGCTTCTCGTATGAGTGTAGTGATAGGCAATTCCGACGCTGGGAATTGAAAGGTTGCGTCGAAAGAGGAGCAGATAGTCGTCAAGTTCGATGAGAGATAGTCGGAGCTGCTAGGACTGGGAAGCATGGAAATGGCAGCCGTGCTTCCCAGCGGAGAGATTTACAGCTCAACGAAGGCCATCCTGGCGCGGTACACTTGACGATATCTGGATAGTATGATGAATAAAGAAGGGGGTTTTGGGATGGAGGGGTTTGGTGGGGGGTGGGTGGTCTGTAGATGTGGAAAGAATCTGCAGTAGATGGGGGCAGAGGAAAGGAAAGAAGGAAGAAGATGAGGGGTGGAAGTTATGGGGATCGATGTTTAGAGGAAGGGGGAGGGCGGCAGGCTTACAGTACAGGCTCGCAGTAGGACGGTAGGCCCGCGGGCGTACATACTATACAAATTCCATACCTTACTACTACCTAGAGACAATCCCGCCGGGGCGGCGGTACGGGGTGTTACTGTTAGAAACGGGTTACAGAACCAAAACAGCCTCGGACAGGCTGAAGCGGACCAAATTTTCCAGTCACGGTGGAGTATCGGCCGGCCGGTCGCAGTCATTCAGCTTGTCATTGGTTAGGAGCCACTAAAGCAAGCATGGCCATTGGCGGACAGGTGTTCACCGCATCTTTTTTCTTTTCCTGTTTCATTCTAGTCTCTGCTGTCGTTTTTTATTCTGGTTGACTTTTTTTCACTCTTTTTTTTTTTTTTTTGCCTGCATTCATTCTCTCCCCACTCTCAATAGTAGCTTGCATTGCTGGCTGGTCGATTCAGCAGCGGGTCCCAGTCATCTCGAAATGAAGTCGACGGAGAATTAACAACGGTCCAGCACGATGAAGCCTTAGACCTCAGGCATTCAAGAGGCAAAATATCTTTGTCCTACAAGCTCTGACTCAAGGGGTGACAGGAAGAGGCTCAGGCTCAGACCCCACAGGGATGAAATTCCTATCGAATACTCAGTCCATGGAGGAGGGAGCATGAGCATGTGAGCTGGAATAGTCGAGACCCTAATGTCCAGGGTAGAGGACTAGTAGGTTAGTCACTCCTTTCGTTGGGTACCTGAAACTGCAGATGGCGTTCGGAAGTCGGTCGAACGGTCATCGTGCTCGAGGACGTGGAACGGCCGGGCAGAGCGATAATCCTTAGACACTAAGCCGATGGCGCTTACGGGATTTCTTGATCCAAGTGCCATTTAGATTAAGTTAGTTCGATGACTATTGAATAGCTGTGTCAACCTGATGACTTGGCCCGCTCCCCCTCTCCTCTCCTCCCCGTTTCCCTCTAGTAAGTCATTGTTATTTCCCGGTCGAACCGAATTCAAAAGAGTGATGAGCTGCGGACGGAGTCACCAGTAGGCGAGAGAGAAACGCCGGGTGACTCATACGTTGGTCGGACAGGCAGTCACTGCACCTATCGCGTGGAGAGAAGTACGGAGTACTACTAAAGAGAGACCCATGCAAACCCCCATCAGAGTTACGAGTGAACCGGTTGATTAGATCATAGCTATGCAGGCAGGAGTGCAGATCTCTCCCGAGCCTCTCTCTGCTCGAGGACGGGTCTAGCAACTCCCCTTCCCTTCCTGTGTGTCCCGGATATCGTGGCATGCAAAACGCGGGCGGGTGAAGACTATTCGAACCTCAAGCCACTTTTCTTGAAGTAAGGATAGATGGCTGATCTAAGGGACAGCATGTTGGACCGTGCTCAGTCTCGGTATCTGTCTCTTCCTGCACAATGACACAACAAACCCATCTCCGCTCCCCCCTTCTCCCCGCGCCCAGACATCGATCGGAACGTCGACTCATCACACAAGCATGAATCACAATCCCCCGTATATCGCGGGTTCCTGATATCTCCTCCGACCTCTACACGAGATTACCGCCGGATGAGAGAAATCTGCCTGTTGTATGGATGGATGCGGCGGCGGGCGATTGGACACACTGGCCTCGGAATGAGGTCAATTCCAGTTCTGAGATTGGCCGAGCCACAGCTTCGAACGGCTAGTCTAGTCCCAGCTGGGCTTAGTGCTGATGCTTTGGGAAAGGTGCAGCCTTGCCGCCCTGCAATTCGAATCCTGCAACAACAACAACAGTTGCTAACTTACCTCTGCAGCGCAGCGTCCTGCTGTCCGTCCCTGTCTGAAGCCTAAAAAAAGGTATACTCCCCAAGTATCTGAGTCGCTAGACTGCCCTTTCTGTGATTCAACTACCGCGTTAGCCCAGAGGATGCATTGATGCAGCACCTCAGATCTGATGGAGGAGACGGTATCCAACCCCGCGGCTCTGAGGCGGTTACAATGACAATGCTGCCAGGGGCGGCGATGTCACCCATCCGCCTCAGACAATAGCTTCCCGCAAGTGAGTCGGGACGTCAACCACAAAACTACGAATACATCAGTCATCTGTAGGATCAGAAACCGACTATCATAATCACAATCTGGATCATGAAACAACAGATCCATCAAACCAGATCCCCAACACCTAACACTTCCGAATCACTACTACGGTGTACAGCACAATCACGCAATACTGTACCCAAGCTCCTCCACCAGCGAATCCCAATTCTGATATACACATACGAAGGTGATTCACCAAGTGCCCACGATCCGACCACCTCAACCGTATGACCACCCCCAGCACGATTCCTCCAGCTTCCATGATACAGTAGAAGATCTCGAGCCCGGATCCTTACCCTTCCCGGTATAAACAATCTCCATCTCTCCACCGCGGTGGCGAGTTACGTAGTCACCACAGCCCTCGTACTCAGTACAGCGCTGGACACATACGGCAGACAATCCCACATCCCACGATACCTCCCTCCATCCGGGCTGAGTATAATTAGGTAGATAGGCATGGCAGCCTGTGCCCTGTGGCATACATACATGCATCGCGCATGCATGCATCTACATGTGATTGGTTACAAAGAAGCGGTAAGGGGAGGGGGGGGAGGGGGGGACAGCTGGCTACCTAGGTAGATTACAGTAGTGAGCAGGGCGTTGATGAAATGGACTACCTAATTGATTTCTGGTCCATTGGAATCCGCTTCGCATCTTTCTTTTTATCTGGCTCTCCTGCTGAGAATAGGAGACGGGAGGAGGAGGCATCGGCAAATTGAACAAACCGACTTACCCCAGCACGACCACGTGCAACGCATTCAGCCATGGATAAGGGAGCAAGTACGGTACCTTAGTGATCCAGAATACCCATCAAGATGATACGGACACCTTTCCAGTTCCCCTTGGAATGAACTAGTAGGTAGTAGGTTAGGTACGGTATAACCCAGCACCTCACCTGAATTGACCTCCAATCTCAAACGCAAGCACGGAGTGCTCCGTCGATCTGGCTGGCGTCTTTCCATGCCTTTTCCTGAGCCATTCTTCAACCATCCAGGTCCATGCGATTTGCAATCTGATCCCCAATTGAAATCGCCTCGTTCATGCTATCAGCGATCGTCTGGCTACATCCAAGTGCTGTATGTAGTAAAGTTTCGAGTCTCCCCCTTTGATTGTCAAGATTTTGAGATCTTGCATGGGACAGACCGCAGCATGGGCAAAGGTACAGTACCGATACTGCGTACCGGTAATACCGTTCTTCCAGGCACTCGGTGGAGCGCGGCTTACTACACGATCGGCCATCCGCCACAACTCGAGCAGAGCCCCATTGGCCAATGCGGACGACGACTTTTCTCATATGGGCCCGGGGGGAAACCTGCACCCCGCAATCATGGATCTATCGTATCGTATCAAACGGCGGGCTTGGTACTCGTCAATTTGGCCTTCTACTGTACTAGTACTCTAAAGATACTCTAGTTAAAGCTTGCAGATACGTTCAGGTCATGTGCTACCCACTAGTATGGTCTATAGCCCCTTGCTGAAGATTGAGGTAATCATGACCACGGTATCTCGATCTGTGAGTATCTAGTCACATGACACGGCGAGAAGTTGGCACATCTGTCAGGGCGGAAGGCAATATGGATACCCTCAGAAAGAATTGGGAAAGATATCGCCACCCGGAGACAAGTCGCCCGCAATCTCGGGTCTTTCTGCCCGCTCCGTTGCGCAACCGCGGATCCATCTCGTCTTTTTTTGGGACTTTTAGGAGAAGGGAAAAGGCCAGGTGGCCAACGTATGAGTGAATTTGTGTATTGACTCATCGTTAAGAAGGGAACCTGAAACTCCAAGCAAATACTCAAAACATGATGGTATCAAACAGATATTCGTAACAAATTCTCTCTCTTGCGTGACTATCAGCCATCTGTCCTCAGGTGATTATCCAATTTAGGTGCCAGGATATGGTTCTATCTTTGGGGTGGTCGGTTTCGGTTCGGACCTGGTCCAAATCGAAAGCCGGGACTTGCTCCGTTTAGGTTTCGAGGTTGACGACTCCTCGGGGGTCTCGTTCTCTTGACTCTTCTGACGATCGACTGCAGCGGGGTTGGCGGCTGCGGCTGCGGCTGCTGTATGCCGTGCATGTTGTGCCTCCTCGATCCCCTGTCGGATTTCTGTGGCAGATGCTCCCTGCGGCGCTGTAGTAGTCAAGGTCTCCGTGGCCCGGATCCTGTCTTGATCTGTGGAGGTTTCGTCATTCAACTTCCCAATCTCTTCTTCGGTGACTAGACGCTCGTTCTCCAGCCGAACCTCACGGCCGCGCTTGTGGCAATACCAAAGAACAAACAGCAGAACTGTGGCGTCAGTGAGTTGGTGTGCCCGGTATCTAGGATGAAGATAGCAACCTACTAGTCAAAGCCAACGACCATAACACATTAAGCCCCAGCACGGCCGGGAATCGAGCTCGGAGGAATGCCACGATCGAGCGTAGCATTCCAACCAGCGCGGCCGGTTTCCCCACCAGCTCCTTCAAGGTAGGCACCTTGATGCCCATCTTGTTGGCTGCGGCGGCCGCTTTGCCCACGTTCTCGACGTTGAGGCCGCTCTGACTGGCTTTGGCGGTGGCCGCCGCGAGCACCTCCGGCGCCAGAGTCTCCGTCCACTTCTCGGGCAATTTCTGGATCAGCTTCTGGATGAACCCGGGCAGCTGGGAGTACGTGCTCTGCAGCTGCTTGTTCCCGTTGGTGAGCAGCATCTCGAGGTCATGGTAGGCGGTGGGCACGCCGTTGACGAGGTCCTTGAAGATCAGGGTGAACTTGCGCAACAACTCCCGCGTCTCATTGCTCATCGAAAACACCCGATTATTCTCTGCTGCCAGGTTCAGCCTCTCCAGAATCTCCGTCATATCCTCCTTCTCCTGGTCGATTTCATTTTTGTCCGTCTCGGCGGCCTGCTGGGCCTCGCTGGGCTTGTTATCTGCTTTGGTAGGCGCCTCATTCGTAGTTCCGGTTTCCTAAAAGATCAATTGTTAATTACACAGATACAGATACAAGACACGCCGGCATAACGAGTACACTATACCTTCTTCATGACCGTGCTCCGTCGCCGCAGCCAACCCCACGGGCCCTTCCTTTGCGGCGGCGAGGAACTCTCCACCTTGGCTGCTGCCTCCGGCGCATTCACACCAGCCGTGCTCCCATTCCGGTCTGTAGAAGCAGCAGCAGCAGTAGCCTCCCGTGCCTTGCGTTCTTCCTCCCCCAGCTCTCTCCCGTATTCCTCCACCGGTGACACCGGCGACTGCGCCGAGGGCGGCTCTTGGACCTCTGTCCCCACCGGCGAGACGGGCGATATCGGGCGATTCAGTTCGGTAGCTTGTGGGGCGGATTCCTGGCTGGTGCTCGCAGGGTCTGTCATGATCCCGCGTAGAAAGGCTTCGTCCTCGGCCGTCAGTACTGGGTCATGGCTTGGTGGTGGTGGTGGTTGTTGTTGTCGCATGGACGCACGCCTCCAGGTCTTGAATTGCTGCATGATTTGGACTTATCGCATATTCTGACTTTCACTATGTTATCAAATGAAGTTATGATTTTCTCTGTCAAAGAAGAATAATATCAGGGAATGCGAGATAAATAAATAGGCAGGATGCGGAAAAAGGGAGCCGTTTGCCAGGGACGCAGGCGGATGCGAAGGGAGGGATTATGCGTGGGTGGGACGAGGCAAGTATGGAACGGTCTGTCTACTCCACTTGCGCGCGTGGATGATAATCAAGATAAGGATAGACGGTTATAGTACGGGTTGCTTGCTTGATATTGTGCTCGAGTATCGAAGAACTTTATGATGTTCAAAGATTCGCAAGAGAATTCAACAGAATTCAACGAAGAGAAAAAAAATGGATCTTGGACGCGCCAGCACTGTAATCTGGCGGAGGGGGAAAGGAGAGGCGCTCGCTCGCTCATGGGCGATGATATCACCCCTTCAAGGACCGCGTCACATGCAAGGGTCCCCGCATGTGCCACGCGCCACCGCCACAGATTCTGTGCGTGCACCGCCACAATCTGTTATCCGGGGCACGATATGATGGTGGTGATCGTCAATTGGTCTGTTCTCAACTCTATACTGCACGGCCTTTTTCGTATCCCGACACACAAATCTATTAGCCCTCAGCAATCCATAGAAGCAATCTGGCTAACACATTCGGGGAGCAATACACGAAAAAGAAACCTAAAGAGAACCGAAGCGCAGCAAGCATGCAGCCCAACCTCACAGCCCGAAGAAATACGCATCCCTCAACCGCGTCGCATAAAGATTCAGCTGGTTCTCCTTCGACACCCAAGCCATCTTCCCGGGCTCCCAGAACATCCTTGCCGGTGACCGCAAACCCTCTGCTCTGCTCGCGGCGCGCGCAGTCCGCCCGCATCCACTCCGACAAGTACCACTCCTTGTCCTTGTGGCAGCTGACCAGGGCCCGTCGATGCCGTTGCTCTCTTGTCGTTGTCGATGCTCCTAGTACTGCTGAGGAAAAGAGCTTCATGCTCCACTTGGAACCTGGCTTCCCGCTGGATGTTGAAGCGCAGCTTGGTCTCCGCTTCGACGTAATCGAGGACCAGTGTGTTTACGTTGCGCGATTGCCATTCGTGCGGCCACCGCCGGAGCTTCTGTGCTGCTTTCCGGTTACCGGTCCCCTCGAGCAGTCTCTCAAGAAGTTCCAAAGAAGAGGTAGGCATGTTGAGATGGGTTGACGGGTGGTTGGTGCCAGACGGAGGTTTCAGGGAGGGTGGGCCGTCTGGATGAGGGCGAGTACGACGGATAAGAAAAGTAGCAATACCATCGGGTCTGATCGTTATATGTCCCCTACATGTCCAGGATGCGGCATGTGCTAGCCTTACCCAAGTTCGTCATTGTTACCTATCAAGGCGGAACTATTCCTATCATCTATTCGATTGATACAAACCCTCTCATCATTCAGAAGTAATCGCTAAGCTACGTGCCCTTCTTGCCAGCGGTACCAACACCAAACCCACACAGTGATCTATCATTCCTGACCCTCTATAATTCCATTTCCTGTCACGAAATGAAATTGCCGTACCGGTGCATCTTAGCAAGACGGTAACCGACGTAATTGGTCTCACTCCAGCGTTTTCTTGTGACTATGCGACTAACTCAGTTGGCATAAAGTATCCGGCAATATAACTATCAGAGAAGAGGTCTCTGGGTCCCAGACTAGTTTCTTGCTGGCGGAGAATAAGAGGCGGCACGGTACCCTCAGCGAGTGAGTTTGCACCCCTGAGGTCGACAACTGCTCTGCCTTTTGCAGTTTGGTGACCGGTTTGTGGATCTGTCACGGTTCTCCATACAACAAACACTGGGTAGGCTGTTGGGGTGTGTCTTGTGGCATAGAAAAATCTTGCCTTGCGCATGCAGGTTGTCACACGTCTTGTCTATCACCTCTTGGTCCTTCCTGGAAACCCTATAGACACGCGGCTTGGGTTGATTCTCAGGTACGTTGACGAACCCGACGTTCGAACCGTCTGGGTTTACCCATATAAAAGTTTATAGTGACCTTCCAATATTAGAAGAAGCGGGCCGGGGGGGGGGGGGGCTTCTCTCTGATCTGGTCACGCTCCATCGTCCAGATTGTAGCGGAACCTTAGTCGTCCCCCAGACAAGCCAGACGATGGAACCTCCTAGACCGAAACCATGGTCATCATGCTTGACTTCTATGGTATCGAGCAATTGCTAGATGGTGGTTGAATTCTCGCGAGTAAAAATGCGTAGAGCCTTAAAACTCGCCGGGAATTCCGAGATCTGCTTATAGAGCCTCGTATGCGCTTGCAATAGACAAACGCGTTATCTTTCCACATTTGCTCACGCTTATCCGGCCTTCTTGAATCCATTTACTCCGTCAGCAAGCGGATGCAGGACCTTGATGGCCTGGTGTTCATCCCACCGCAACTAGGAAGGCCGAGGCACCGCGCGCAACCTTTTGAGATGTCGTTGGCTAGTATCAAACCCCCCTAGTCGCTGGTGATTCTCATCCCGCAATACATCCATGATAACCCGACTGATAGACCCCTTTCCTCGACTGTTTGACAACATCATACAAGGTACAGCAGACTATACCAGCGTAGTCTGCTGCCCAGTAGTCCTTCATAAATACCTCGTTTACCGGATTCGTAACGGGCTATGTCCTGAGATCCGACATAAGGATGGCGTCCATGAGTTACCCCCCCCCCCCCCCCCGACGTCGCCACTGCCAGGGCCTCTCTGCACAATCTCTGGCCGAAGCTAGCGCAGTTTGATGCAGTGGTACTGTATAGTAGCCCCGTCTATTCTCGATGAAGATATCGTCCACAAAGGATGTGGCACAATGGACAAAGTGGGATTAGCCTAGATGCTCCCGGCGTCGATTGTGGAAACTTATTGTGCCCACAGTGTGCATCCAAAGTGCCTATCTCATTGAGCATTTACTCGCCCGTTGCGTCAGGAAAGGGCTGTTCGGATTCTGCGGTGGAAATGCCGGGTAGGGCGAAAGCTTCGACTCCGGACTTGGAGTTTGTCTGATTCCGGGCACCATCGCCGATTCTGTTCTTTGCTGGCATCTTGGTCAATGCCCGAGGAAATGCGTCAGAATTGGTTGGGGATTCTTCTGTCGGATTCGGAATTCGTAGATGGACTCAAAATCTGGTCCCGGTTCGGTATCAATCTCACGACACAGAGTCGATGGATCGAGAAAAGTGGGTTCTTGTTGCTTGATTCGGAGCCATGGCGGTACAACTCGGTGTGTTTTGTGAAGCCATTCGGCAGGCTAGGTTGTTTTGAGGTTAGGGAGCCTAGCAAGCAGAGATGTCTCCAGCTGCTGGGTGAACTCGTTCCGATATGAAGCCTCTCATAGCTTGTTGAGAGACACTCAAGGCTGTCACAATAAGCAAAGTAGGTATAATAGGAGATCTTTGAACCTGACTAGTATAAAGTGGGGTGGATGGTGTCAATCGAAGAGGAAAGATATGTTGATTGGGTTTGGGTAAGGTACATGCAGTACGAGAGGAAGAGTTGTTGACTGGAAGAGTTGTTGGAGAAAAGGCGAGAGGAGAGAAGGATAGAAGAACTGGATAAGTAGATGTCTGATCTTCAATTGGATATGAGGATATTCAATGAGCTAGAGCTTTCCCAGAGTGTGAATGTGAACGATGAGGTGTGCCCTGCTGCCTGTCAAGTTCTACCAGGTAGGCCGCGCTAGCAGTGAATCACCCAATAGAACGACCAATTGAATGATCAGAGCCTATTGACTGAATGATCATTCAATTGGCTTGATTTGACCTCTACTCTCGAGAATCTGAGCTGGAGAAGGGAATTAACTTCCAGACTGTTCTAGGGCAATATTGTCACTCTCCCGCCTTGACCCGCCAGCTCGTGCCGGGTACGGCTTGTGCCGCTTCCCACCCGGCGCTAGTTAAAGCGCTGCCTGTTATATAACTAGAAGCTGTCATATGCCCCTGAATCATCATCTTTTCTTCTTAAGTTCCTGACAACAAGTCCACTAACAACCACCGTAATTTCACCTACACCATACAAACATCAACAATCCCAAATCCCAAAGATGACGCGCAAGACCCCATCCGAGCTCCTAGCCGCCAACCCCCTAGACCTGACCCCCTACGAATCTCTCTACAAGCATTTCCACGCACATCCCGAACTCTCCAAAAGAGAGAAAGCAACCGCCGAAAGAATAGCAGCTTATCTCGCGCAATGGGATGCCTTTGAGATCCACACCCGGATCGGGGGTCACGGAGTCGCCGGGGTCCTGCGCAACGGGCCGGGAAAGACCGTCCTTCTGCGGGCGGACATGGACGCTCTCCCCGTGCAAGAAATCACGGGCTTACCCTACGCCAGTGCGGTCACGATGCAGGATGCCAGCGGCGCGGAGAAGCCGGCCATGCACGCCTGCGGCCACGACATGCACATCACGTGTCTGCTGGCGGCGGCTGAACGGCTGGTGCGGATGCGATCCGACTGGGGTGGAACACTGATTGTGGTGTTCCAGCCTGACGAGGAGCGCGGCGAGGGCGCCCGCGCAATGGTGGATGACGGCCTGTACGACAAGATCCCCGTGCCGGATTATGTCTTCGGCCAGCATGTGATGCGCATGCGCGCGGGGAGCGTGGGCTCGCGTCCGGGGACCATCATGGCTGCGGCGGATAGCTTGAAGATCACGCTGTTCGGGCGTGGCGGTCACGGGTCCCTGCCGCATCAGACGGTGGATCCGGTGCTGCTGGCGGCGAATGTGGTGGTGCGGCTGCAGGGGATCGTGAGCCGCGAGATTGACCCCAGTGATCTGGCGGTCGTGACCGTCGGGAGCCTGCAGGCCGGCCAGGCGGAGAACGTCATCCCGGACACCGCCGAGCTGGGCGTGGATTTCCGCTCGGTGAGCGTCGAGACCCGCAATAAGATCCTCGCCGCCATCAAGCGTATCGTCGAGGCCGAGTGCATGGCCAGTGGCTCGCCGCGGCCACCGGTCTTCACGCCCACTCGAAACTTCCCTCCCACCATCAACGACAAGCAAGTCACGGCTGAACTGGCGTCTTGCTTCGCGGAGCATTTTGCAGACGGGTTTGACGCCGACACCCCTCGGACTAATGTCAGCGAAGACTTCTCGATCCTTGGCACTAGCCAGGGCCGGCCCTGCTCGTTTTGGTTCTTTGGTGGCATCGATCCGGCAGTGTGGGATGAGGCAGAAAGCAAAGATCGCCTCCACGAGATTGCTGGCAACCATTCCGCCTCATTTGCCCCGGCGATCCAGCCAACGATGAAGACGGGAATGGACGCGCTTTGTGTCGCGGCGTTGACGTATCTGAGGAAGTAGACCTTGGAAACGTCAGAGTGATGCATATAAAACGCTTGATGCAATTTCCCCCTTGATCTTGAGCCCTGCTGCATAGAGATGGATGGAAGGATTACGGTGTTCACTCCGGTAACGATTCCTTTGTGTTCGCTGTTTGCGGAGATCTCATTCCTTTTCTCGGCGATGTCGACCATGAATGAGGCGGGGTAGCAAATGTGGAATCGATCTGAGACGGCATAGTGTTGGAGCACTTAAGACAAGGATGTAGTGGATGAAGAGATAAAGAGAGGGAGAGGGGGAGGGTAAAAGGCAGTGGACTTATCCATCCTCTAGAACCCAGCACGACTTGCGCTACACCGGGAAAGTGTACCATGGCAGAAACCTGCGCCGCAGACAATTTGCATACTCAAATATCAGAATTTAGAGGCTGCATTTACTTTGAGGTTGCATACGATCTATTGCAGATCTCCAATTGCCTGCTCGATTGCAGGTCTCAAACCTCCCCAGGTCACTTTGTCAACTACGCCAACAAATCCAGTCGTTCACCGAATTAATGCGCAGAAGATGAGGCAAAACGAGGTTAATCGCAAGAAAAATGCATTTTCAATAGAGCCCACACTCAATTCATGCCCATTCCAACAACACGCTGTCATAAATCCATCCGCGAAACAGTGTCGACTTGGTGATAGTGAACTCCACGGAGTTAGCCCCATTGCGAAGCGCATCTGCCGAGACTGGAAACTCGAGCAGATGCCATTCACCCGCCAACGTGCCACACCGATAACTACTAGGGTCGCTGGCGAGAACACTCGAGCTGATCGTTCCGACTGAAACCCCATTCACGGAGACCGTAGCTGAACTCCCTGCGCTAAACCCGGCCAGCGCAACTGACAGGACTGCTGACCGGCCCTGGGACGTCGAGTTGCGGGGAAGATCGAATTCCACCGTCCACGTACCCAGCGATGACTGCTCAAAGCACCAGTCCTTACTCTGGCTCGTCCCCACGGTAAAGGTCAGGTTGGCCGGGCAGTTGAGTCCCCTCGCGAATTGGTGGGGAGCACCGCTATAGGAAAAGCCGGTGGCCTTGCGATCGACTTCCCCAATCTGCCAGATGACCTCGCGGCCTTGCGGAGCCCAAGTCACGTCCCCTAACCATAGGGCTTCACCATTGTGGACGGGAATGTTGTTTTTCTCAAGGACAGTGGTCACTCCGCCTGCCGCGTCGCCTCCAGCAGCGAAAACACGAAGGCCCCATGTTCCCTCACGGACATTCTCCAAGGTAAAGTACCCGTTCTCATCGGCGTAGGTCCGGTAGTAGTACCAGGCTCCCTGGTCCAACGTGCTAGTATTGGACTGGTTGTCCCCTAAGAAAACTGCCGCCCCGCTCGCAGCCTGGCCGTCGGAGAGCACGATGCGTCCTCGAAGACTGCCGCGGGAATGATATCCATGGCTATCCTGCATCCAGTCGTACGGCCAAGCCGCAATCTCCTCCTTGGCGCGAGTCGCCGCGTCTTGGATGGAGCCATCATTCTGTCACGATTTTCAGATATGTTAGAGTCGCTGAACACGGCGAGCATTGTGGGCGAAGCTTACCAAGTACCACAACCATGGGCCCCAGGTCTTACCTTCCGGGAACACGTCGCTGCTGACGGCCTGATAATGCGTGCCATGGATCATGTTCAGCTGAACCGCATCCCCGGTCTGACTCTCCCGGTGCACCAACAACTCCTGCTTCAGATGGTTGCCGTTCAGGTAGTCTTTACCCCCATGAATATACCACGAGCCCACTTGCTCGCCACTCGCCTCTTGGCCACCCAGCGGCCCGTAGAGTCCCCAGAGAGCGGACTGCCCTTCAATTACCGGCAAGAAGGTTGCGAAATCATATTTTGTGATGTATGTGCCGTCAGCTTGCTGCCAGGTCTCATCTTGGATCTTGACGGCATTCACAATGTCCGACAAGGGTGGCAGTGCCTCATTCCTTTCGTCCGTCCACCCGTGGGTAAAGCTATCGTTTGCAAGCCGCCAGAGAGTACGAAATTCACCAAGAGTAGGTAAGGCTTTGTTCACGAAGTACTGATATGCGCCCGTCAACGTGGGCGTCAAGACCCAATGAAATTCCCCCTCTGTCGCTGTAAAAACGACATCGGTGTAGTCGCCAGTGACTTTGTGTATCCGAGCATTGGTAAGATTCAAGTCGCTTTGGGCGCCATCTGAACAAAAGATTAGAGGTAAACTAAGAGATACAATGAGAGGGAGGAGATAAGGAAGAGGGTCGTACTGTAGGACACATAGTGACCCCATGCGTCACCCACTAGGTCAACATTTTTGTAGTAGAGCTTGGTGCCATACTGACGACCAATGGTGGCATTCCAGAAGTCATTTCCAAGGATAGCCGTTTCATCGTCCACATTGATCAGAAATGGTGGATTTGGCTTTGACCGGGCCACCGGCGAGGCGGACGACAGTAAACCGAAAGCCAACCCAGTCACGATAGATGCCAACATAATGCAGTCTTGCTGTCTGAGTGGGAATCATTGGACTGAATACGGTACCACTGTATCTTTATGGTCGAACTACCCCCTCTTCCCGCCGCCCGCCAAGTAAGTGAAGGGGCATTGTGTACAGACTGAGCCGGGTATGAATTGCCCCGAGATCTCGTGGGGAGGAGCACATGGTGCTGGACCAAGAGTGGAGCAGTCTGGTTCCCTGCAGGTCCTCCGGCGGAGTGGCCAGTGTAGTTCAGTGATTGCGGGTATCCCCCTGGGTTTCCCCGCCTTCCAAGACATGCAGGTGCATGAACCTGCTTCCCCAGTCTTCTTGGCACGGGTCCTCCGCGAGTGATGCATGACTGTTCTTCCACCACACAGATCACCTGCTTTTGTCGATTCGGGCTAATCCAAGGCGACCTTGGTGAGCTGGTAATGAGGTGAATTGTAAGACATAGTATAGAAGATCGGTAATTCGCGTGAACTCTGAGTTGTTTATAACGTTCTTGAGCTCATGTTCTGCGAAGCTCAAATTGCTGTCAGCGCAAATGTAAAAGACAGCCTTACAGCATTGCAGCAAGACCTCTTGACCTTGGTATTCTCCTCGTGAGCCCAAGACCGCAGGTCTTAGATCTCATCACTTTCTTTTGGAACCGGAGCCTATGCCTCGAATTCAGATCCGACAGAATCGTCTTCGTTTGGCAGGTGCATAGCGCGACGACTCGATGCAATCTCAGCGATGGAAGACAGAAGTGCATGCTCCTACGAATCATTTTTATGAAACGTCGGCAATGTCCCGGGCTTAATTCTTTTGAGCCTTGCACCGGGAGTTTCAGTATGAAGAATGGATAATCCGAGCGAACTAAGCGGCGAAGAGACGAAGAGCTCAACTTGATTTGCTACTTGACTCGAGAGGCGATTGCGATGACATCCTAAACTATCATATTGTCAGAAACTGGTCCATCACACGGACATCCTCGGCCACTAATACTCACATGTCCTCAAATCGTCGAAGCTAGACACCAGAGACTGCATGCGTCTACATCGTCCTTTCGGCGCCTCTGAACAACGGTTCCCACATCCCACAGGTCTGCAAGCCACAAGCAGGCCCTGATCGACGGGTTTCATGCTTGTGTGCAGCCTGCCGTCTCGATTCCGCTATCATGCTTGCTCGCAAGAAATCATGGGGCTCTTTCCTAGACGATTTCTTCGTCGCTCTGCTAAGAGTTGATGGATGTGTGTTCAACGATGAATGTGCAAGAGAGTGTAAGCGCCGAGCTTCTGTTTCTCCCGCAGATGGTTGAGGTCTAGAACGGGACCGGTGCTAGCAGATCATGATAACACGACCGACGAAGCTGGAGAGAAGTAGGCAGTCTTCTCGGTGAGTTGGGCAATGAGGAACTCGCCCATTTTTGCATGCGATAATCATAATGGAACAACACTAGTTGAGGGCTGCTGGATAGTTGCACCGAGTACGAAAGGGAGTAGAGAGGCAACATGCCAGGGAACAAGAACAACGCGCTGGCAAGCGAAAGCGCGTTGTCCAACGATCGGTCTCGGCCATAACCCTCCCACAGGAGAAGTGCCATCATATGTACGAAGTCTGTGCAGATATAGAGACAACTTACAATGATTATAGAGAGAAAAACAAAAAAAAGTGCCGTTCTCATCCCCAGGGCGGGGTATATTAACCTATTCCGATTTCCGGACAACCACCGTCGCCCTCCTCAGGATTCGAACGCAGGACCTTCCGTATACTGCGCGCAACAAGTTGCCCACTACGCTATCGGCCCCGCAGGCTACTAGGAGATACCGAGTTTAAAATATAAGCCAACCAACCTTTCACCTGGACAAGTACCTTTTGTGCGAGCAAATGCCGAAATACCTGGGGTCAGATGGCAGCCCTACGTGACGATGGGGATTTTGACGCTTAACTGAGATCAAGCATTCTGCTTGGTTGAGTAGTTGAATCTAACTATTTTGCTATACGATATTTTCCTCAGTTAAAGGCAGAGAATATCTGGTCCTAGTTGGTCAGCATCATTTTGCACAACTGTACATGGCTATGTGACCATCAAAGTACCTACTTCTCCGCAAGTGCCACTTTCGGAAACTTCCATCCCTGATATACTTCACGTGTTGACCCTCCAGTGCTCTACAGCGAGCTCGCCAAGAACCCAACTCAGGAAGTAGATAAGAGATCAGGAAAAGATGAAGAAGAAGCGACAAGGTTATGTTCGTATGAAGACCGACGAATCGCTTGCAAGCAGTCTAGAATATCTATACAGCAATGAAATAAACACCGTCAAAAGCTCATACAGGATACACCAAGACATAGAACAACATCATAACCATCCCGCCTTCTGGGCCATAACAGGAGAGGCCCCAGACCCGACAATAAACCTCTTTTCCTCCATGCCACAGAACCAACAATCAATATGGTATCACAGATCGGGTGAGTCGGTTTCAGACCGACGTTGACACACGCAAAGTGCTGTCGCATCGAAGCCATTCTTACCAGCCGCCAGGACCGCCGGGGCCACCTGCCCCTCCAGGGCCTCCAGGACCTCCAGGACCACCGCCGGGGCCGCCGGGGCCGCCAAAGCCACCAGGGGGGCCATCGGGACCGCAGCAGTCCCCACAGCAGCAGAAGCAGTCGAGGCAGCAGCAACAACTATTTAGCATGTTAGCAAAGTTTAGGGTATACGGTGATCATTGGTAACTTACTCATCACCAGGCCCAGGGGGAGGACCGCCACCACGCAGCTGCATGTTCATCTGGTTATCGGGCGTCTATGTCACATGGCGTTAGCTGTACTCTAGTCGCTTGCGGAAGACTTGTGATCACACGTACGGGCTGCTCAGCAACAACAGCGTTGGTGGAAGGAGACTCGGGGCTCTGAGGTTGGACCATGGTCAATGTGGTCGGGTCCCAGGTAGTCTGGGGCGCTTCCTCCTTCTTGGAGGAGCTGAACCAGCTGAACAGACTGTTGCCGAACATTGTGTCAAGAACTTGTTCCGGTGTGGGTATGTATGCGCGATGTTGTGAGTTAGGACGAAGAGGGACAATCGCAGCAAAGGGAAAGGAAACGGGCTTCAATTTAAAGGGGACTATCAGAAAGTTGTAGAGGAAATCAATGGATCCTTGCTATAAGGTTGTCCACTCAGCGAGCTGTCTGACATCTACTATTTACGGCGCGCCACACCGCGGATGGGGCGAGCCATACTTCAATTAGCTTGATTGTCCAGATTGGTGCGTTGTCTTCGCAGCTTTCATCTCTGTTTCTCGGCCCAGAATTGGGTGAGGGTCGTCGTTGTGGATCCATCCGATCGAGGCGTACGTATACCCCGTTAGGCAGACAATTTGTCCACCGCATGGATGATTGTGGCTGTCGCCAACGTTTCATGACGTATCAGGCTGAAGAACCCACGAATGTAGTTCAAGATGATACCGTTTTGGCTGCATGGTGACCTATTGCGATAGCACCGTGTTGATGCATGGAAGGGGGGGTTGTTGGCGGTATAGCTTGTCCCGAAAAAGCTTCGCATGAGGGATGTCTCGGCAAATTTGCCAAGATATATAGTGGAAATGCTCATTTTTCTGCAGCCTACTAGACCAGTAGATCGACCGGATGACTTTCGAAAGGAGTCTGGCTAAGCCAATGGTCGTCCCTTTCCAGAATGTCGAGCCGTATAATGTGGAAAGCTTGGGGAAATAGATTTATGCGGACAATGGGGGCAACGGGGATGGTATGCATGCTCTTAGAGGTACCCTTGGAGCAGTCGCCCGATGTTTCATCGTAACCAATGTCTATCCATGAGCGCAAAATCGATGTCTTGATAGGAGTCTAGATTTTATGGCGCAGCACGGCAACCAAGTACGACCCCAATGGCCGACGCGTACGGTGTACTGTAGTCTACTATGTAAGTATCAGTCTCAGCCACAGTGCGATGTCGGGGGCCTCGGGGCGAGCCGGTGACTAAGCGGCATATCGAAAGACCGTCTGATCGTCCCAACGAGGTGGGCAACACTAGCTAGCCAGGGACATGTCAGTCTTCCTTGGACCCTGTGATCCATGATTCTCTGCACGGTGGCTTGCGTGGTCGCAAAATCTGTGTTGAGGTGGCTTTCGATCAGCCTTGTGCAGTCGTGGGGCGACAATGGATTTTCTGGGACAACATCCTACCCAAATCATTGATATGTCCACAATACTTAAACCGCGCCCATCGAAAATTGCAAGTAACGAAGTCATGCTCATGATGCTGTTCTTTGTAAGTCTATGGCCATCGAAGCTGACCTAGGCTTGTTCGACTGAATGGTTAAGTGAGGTAAGTGGCCATCAAAGTAGCATCGGTGATAGGATAGACGGTATATGAGTCCAGTTGTGTTGCATAGGAAAGACAGGCCTAGCTTGCAAAGCAACAAACAGCAAAGGTTAGACTATAATATCGAAGAGAACAGATTCTGCTCCATGCTACAAGAACAGGACATTAATGGCAGGGCTTTGTAAAGCTTTAGTGGGTCGGAGAAGGGTCCCAGTATCAGGGTGTCTGTTCTGGATGCACACACCGAATTCGCAGGGAGCTGGTATGTAGCATCCGTGCAATAGCGCTTGTTGGTACTAGGTCTTAGCTCATAGTTTGCCAGAGAGCTTTCGATAGATCCGTTACGGTCTAATGCCGAATGGTTGGGTTTATGGTATGTGTTGACTTGAGTACTAATTGGGTAAAGGAGCTCAAGGAAGGCGAGTCCGTCTTCACAATATATAGAGCGAGGGATAACTTCAGGCAGATAGTTGTTCCTCCGTATACAGTTCCAATACACAGGTGAGCTAACCCTTCTTCACCTCAACCATTGAGATGGTCGGTCGCATCGAACTGAATGGCTGATGGTTAGGTGTCGCCGAATCCACGATTTCGATTTTCAGTAACGACAACAGCCCTGCGAAATTCTTTCTAAGGCCACTAGGTAGGGAGAGAAGCAGTTTCTGGAGACTATCCCCGTGTTGAAATCAGGGACCATATTCCAGTTCATCAGTGCTAGCATATAGAGCCTTAAGTACTATATGACCGTTGCCAGTGACGTGAAGTTCAAAATTGCATTCAGTAAATACCATCAGTGCCAATTGTTTCTGAAGTGATGCAACAAGTGTAAGGCGGAGTATAAACCAGGCATAAAAGGTGATGGATCACGTGGTGCGGGAGTGGAGGCTCTTCCCTGAACTTCCCGAACCTCAAATCTCAGATTCTGGTCCTGCAATTGCGCGACGATCTAACGTCTTCGGCTCTTGAACCACCCGCCATTGGACCCCCTTTGTCCTCCATCTAGCGACTTTGATCAGTCACTCTCTCCCTCTCTCGTCTTTTCTTCTTTCCAAGGGTTTTCAAGATGTCCGCCCCGGCGTCCCGTGCCGTCCTCCGGCAATCGCAGTTCCTGGCTCGCAGGACCGCAGTCAGACACGCCTCTTCCACCTCGGAAGCCGCTTCCAAGGCTGGCGAGGCTGCTTCTTCCACTGCCTCCAAGGCCTCTGAGGGCCTCTCTCGTGTTCAATCCTCGGCTGGTCCCGCCATCACCAACGCTGCTCAGGGTCTCGGTAACGCCCTGAAGAAGGTTGGTGGAAGAACCGGAAAGGTCATCTCTTTCGTCGAGAGTAAGCGAGCTCCCCTGACCTCACGCCGTGATATGCTATATATCCTTCTTCTTTCTCCCTGGCTGCTGTGGCACGACAGTCAGTGCGAGGTAGTCTGGTTCGCCATAACCGGATGTGAAGAGGATGCCTCCGGATATCACACATACACCATGTCCCATCTGTCCATTGCTAATCAATTCCCTCTGCAATATAGGCATGATCCCCCCCACCGTCTACTACAGCAAAGTCGGTCTCGAGCTCGCCAAGCTGGTTTTCCGTGGACAGAACATGACCCCTCCGTAAGCGCTCTCCCAGAGGAGAAGCACCACAGGCATTGTTGCTGATACCGATATCTAGTAATGTCGCCACTTTCCAGGCCTACCTCGAGCCCTTGATCCGCAACCCTACGAACTCTGCCTTCGCCCCCTCGAACATCATTGCCCGGATCCGCAACGCCAACAAGAAGGAGCTCGCCTTCGCCGGTGTCACCGCCGCGGAGGTGATCGGTTTCTTCACCGTCGGTGAGATGATCGGTCGGATGAACATCATCGGCTACCGGGGAGAGCCTGAGCACGCCGGACACCATTAGATAAATACCACGCAGTTGTGCCTTAGCCTGTCTTCCTTCCCTTTTACACAAACAATCCCCCCCGTTTCCTTTGTGCGCTGTACTATTGTATGATAGACGATGGAATTCAACTGTTGTCTGAGGTGACTGGTGTATTTGTTTCTTTCTTTGTCTCTCTCAGTGGAACATGTTTGCTTTTGTTTCCAAAAAGTGTTTGGGTATCAAAAGCCTTGCTGGAAGTGTGTGCGTCCGGTTAGAAGATAGACTTGTTCCACCTGCGCTCGAATGTTTTTAGATATCTTTTCGAATTCTATGTGTCTTGTTGAAAGTGAAAGTCCTGTTGATCAGCAAAGCGCGGCTGTCCTCGTAGGAAGGTTCGGGCTGCAATGAGGACTCCGAGCACAGAAGGGATATCAAGGAGATAAGAGCGATGGGCCCACAAAGATAACCGCCATACGATAGATGTACTGTGTCTATGAGAGCTATTTAGCCTCACCAACGTATCTCATTCCATCATCTTGAATTGCCCTGTATCCCCCTGTACATCAAGTCCACTAAGCACAGTCCTGGAGAACTGACAAACTGGACAAACTAACAATCGATTGTGAAGTTCCATCTGTGTTGGACAAACCGAAAGCGAACCTTGAAGCCTCAGGAAGAGAGGCCAGGCCCCTCTCTGATTGGCCCGTGCGGGAAGAATTGGAACATCGAACTTTTTTTTCCGGGACAACCATAAAAAAATGGAAAGGCGGCGGAGGAACTTGACCAACTTCAACGGTCGTTTCCCAAAATAACAACAGAGCAAACAAAAGGAGCGCGCATGTCCTTGAGTCCTTATTGAATAACGTCAAGTCGCATGGTCTTGTAAAATTGCGACCCCCCCCCGCCCCAAAAAATGGATGCCTTCAAGCTCTTGACAAGAGCCACCAAATTGAAGACCGGTACCGCTAGTAGTACCCTCTCTTCATCAACTTTGCCATCTAAAGGCAAGGCGCAGACCCCCCAGCTCTTCCACGCCTCGGAGGCCGAGGAACTGCTGCGGAAGAATGGTGGCGTCAGCGCCAACAAAAAGCGCAAGAGAACCCATGCGCCGGCCGAAGCGTCGGATTCGGAGAATGATGATGACGACTTGCCGGGGTTAGACTTCTTCGGCGCGGGCAAAAGCTCTGCCTCGACGGCTAAGAAGGAGCGGGCTGCGGCGGCGAAGGAGCAGGAGGAGGTGGAGTCGGAAGAGGAAGAGGGCGAGTCGATGGGTGAAGTACAGCGGCGCACGATCTTGAACACCCACAAGATCAAGGTCACGGATATGCGTGACCTGGAGGAGGTGCAGCAAGTGGCGGTGGCAGCGCCGCCGGCGGAGGGTGACGAGTCCAACAAGAAGAAAAAGAAGAAGAGAAAGCAAGAAAAAGAGAGTTCATCGTCGGCTCAACCGCTCACGAAGAAGGAGCTGAAGAAGGCACGCCAGTTGTTCCCGCAGCCTTTGGTCTCGTTCAAGGAGCTGCGCACCAGGTACAACATCTCGCGCCGGCTGGCGGAGAACATCGCCGAGCAAGGGTTCACGGTCCCCACGGAGGTTCAGTTGGGGAGCTTGCCTCTGTTGCTGGGGGATCAGTCGGTTGCCCAGAAGGCGGGTACGACGGGCACTGTCGAGCCTGATCTTCTGGTGGTGGCGCCGACGGGCAGTGGTAAGACACTGTCTTTCATGATCCCCGTCGTTAACAAGATTGTCCGACACCATCACCAGCAACAGGAGGAGCGTGGTATCTTCGCTGTTGTTGTTGCTCCGACGAAGGAGCTTGCCAGTCAGATCGTCAATGAAGGACGGAAACTGGCGCTCGGAACTGGTGTCAAGATTACTCTGATGAAGAAGGGCATGCGCGTTGTCGAACGCGACGATGAGGGTGACGATGCTAAGGGTGTTCTGGATGAGCAGAGTGAGGAGGAATCTTCTGGATCCGAGGACGAGGAGCAAGAGACGGAGAAGAGCAGCAAGGGGAAAGCCCCCGTTACCAAGAGTGACATCCTCGTCACGACGCCATTGATGTTGGTCAATGCCCTTTCTGCAAACAAGACCAAACCTTTGGCGACCTTGCCTCTGGTAAGGAACATTGTCCTGGATGAAGCCGATGTTCTGTTGGACCCTCTGTTCCGCGAGCAAACGCTCGATATCTGGCGAGCATGCACGCACCCTGAACTTCGGGCAAGCTTGTGGTCAGCTACCATGGGCTCTAACATCGAAGACCTGGCCAAATCTACCATTAAGGAGCGCAAAGACATGTTGAGCACGACCAAGTCTTATCCCCTCCTCCGTCTCGTTGTGGGACTGAAGGACTCCGCTATTCCGAATATCAAACACAAGCTGGTCTACGCCGCAACAGAGCAAGGAAAGCTGCTGGGACTCAGACAACTCCTCCACCCTGCGGCAGCAGCGGCTTCAGATGTTCGTCTTCGACCTCCCTTCCTCATTTTCACCCAGACCATTCCTCGTGCCATTGCCCTCCACTCCGAACTGCGCTACGACATCCCTGCTGAAGCCGGTGGTTCCTCGCGCATTGCCGTCCTTCACTCCGACCTGTCCGACAACCAGCGGTCCGACATCATGAGACTGTTCCGCAAGGGCGAGATCTGGATTCTTGTTACGACCGATCTGCTAGCTCGTGGTGTTGACTTCCGAGGCATCAATGGTGTGGTCAACTACGATATCCCCAATTCCGCCGCCGTTTACGTCCACCGTGTCGGACGTACTGGCAGAGCGGGTCGTGAAGGTGGCATCGCCGTGACATATTACACCAAGGAAGATATTCCCTATGTCAAGAGCATCGCCAACGTCATCGACGTCAGTGAGAAACTACGGGGCACCACAGAGGAGAAGTCTGTACAAAAGTGGTTGCTCGACGCTCTCCCCGACCTCAGCAAGAAGAGCAAGCAAGAGCTTAAGAAGCACGGTGTCAAGGCCCGACAATCCAAGAAGGACGGCAAAGAGGACAAGAAGACGAGAATCAGCACTAAGAGTGGTTACGAACGACGGATGGAGAACAAGAGAAAGGGCGCGATCGAAGCCAGTCGGACCAGGAAGTCCGGCTCACGACCGGCCGCTGCAGATGCTGCTGCCAGCGACAACGAGGTCTGGGATGGTCTCGACGACTAGTCGGCGTGTCCCTGTACCACAAGCAAGTTTTCACAAATCAAACTAGTACTCACTTACGATTCCCCCCACTTCGCGAAACACCCTTACCGCAACGTTGGCTTCTTAGAAATTCATGTATTATTGTTTTTATTCTTATCGTCAGGCTGCTCGATCAGATTCCTCTTCAGCCGTAGCAACAGATACTCATTGTCCAGTTTCCCTTGCTCCTCCAAGACCCCCTCCAACTCATCCCCGTCCCGGTCGAAATACACCCCCCACGAGCCATCGTCTTCCTTGACCGCGACAAACTGCCGGCTCCCCTCTAGCGTCAAGGTCGTCTCATCGTCCACCCAATCCCACGGCCCGATCACATGCTCGCAACTCTGCGTCCGGTTCCCATACTTGAGCTCATGCGTATCCTTGTCCGCGTAGATCCACCCCAACATGGGCGGATTGTCCGAGATAGTCGTCGCGACGCCGAGCCCGCGCTTCAGATGTTTCATATGATCGAACTCCGGGTACTCGATGTAGAACGCCTGGGCGGTATGCGCGGGAGGATCTCGTTTCGTGGGGTCGGGGTCATCAAGAAAGACCTTTTAATCATTCAAAACAAAGAGCAAATATTAGCGAGAGCCCTTTCAGAGACCTCGACGACGCGAGACCGTTGGTGCGGAGAAGAGACAAAAGCGCCAACCAGCCAGGCAGAACTGTCCCACTCCCGATGACTTACCTTGAAATCCCGCAAAACCACCCGTTTGCCATGTACCTCGGGATCCTCGATATTGTACGGCGGCGCGGCGACATCGATGTAGAATTTGGCCATGCGACGCTCGTCGTTCTTGCGCTCATTGGCTTTCCGCTGTTCGTTGGAGGCGAGAGACACCCCCGCTACGGTGGGGATGGCGGACAGGATGAGGAGACCGATGACCATACTGTTTTGCTCTCTTCGGTGACGACGGTTTTGCTTGAGATACTGTAATGTCGGGAAGGCGTAGGGTAGAGGTATAATTCGGTTTGAAAGGATTCAATCAATGGCCGGGATTTAGAGAAAAAGCTGGGAGAAGCACTAAGTTAGCTAAGGAGCGGGGATCGAACCCGATAATAAGTTAACAGGCACACGCTGCATTGATACCATCGGTTTATCGGGCCTGGGTGGCGGTGCGGAACATCGTCATATGTCATCGGTGGCTGGTGGGGAGTGGCTGTGAGTGGCTGGCTTATCTCCCGCCGTACTCCTCACCTCCACTGCTCTCGGAAACTTCTCCGGTGATCGTTGATCATGCGGGACTTGGCCAGGTGCGTTGCACGAAGTATACAGCACAGTCACTGTCAACTTGCTATTTGACTTCACTTATAAAAAGGATGTCTGAGGAATCCTGAATCAAATCAGGCTCTGGATATTGTTCTGTCAATATTCCAGTCCTATCTCTACTCCAGAGCTCTACGCTTTCACTTGCCCGAAGGCTTGAGGATCGCCATAGCAATGCTCGGGTCCTATGCTTGCAAAGCAGTAACGGCACGAAACGATTCTTTAAGCTTCTTACACTCACCAAGCTCAATAAGGTCGCATCTCAACTCTAATGCAATGCCTCTTCGTGATTCGCACCAGACATTGGCTCTATGTCACGGGCCTAGCCTATCTGACGGAGGACTCTCTCTTGCAATACGCAGATAGGCGACGAGAGGCTGTTAATGACCATCTTACACCGACCCGAAAACTCTCAAGCTTGGAAAGCTCAAACTAGGGAATACAACGGAGTCCTACTTTCATAGACGCGCTCCAAAGGGTGTTGAGTAGCTGGGACCTCTAGACCAAACTGTGACTCGGCCTCCGACACAAGAGACCCACAAGGCTGGCAATGGTGTGGTACAGGATCGATGGTGGATGGCCGAAGGCCGTTTGATCGTCAAGCAAAACAGCATAATCCTCCTGTGCCGAACAAGAGAGTATCATGCCCTTGCAGTACATGCAAGCTGCCCCCTGAATGCAGGTTGTACTCTGGTCACAAGGCCATATCCTTCATTCCCTCACGAGACAAGGCAGGACTATTTACACTTCTCATTTGAACTGCTCTGTCTATGCCAAAGTGACATTCGGAAGCGGAAAGAGTGAATTACCTGTGGCCAGACAACCCAGGCAGAAATCCGGGCTTAATCGATTCATTCCCAGGCGAATCTCCACTGGCACGGGGTAGTGACGAATTCGCTGCGTGGCTTGCGGTTTTCGAGACCTGGCATCTGAGCAGGCAATCTGTATACTGAGATTAAAGAATCTCCAGGCTCCAACCATGAGACACGAGCTTGACTCTGCGTATAAGTGTTTAACCGCTCATCATACAGATTGATCAGTAAAGATAGAGGTGATCAACCTTCTTATTCTTGGCAATCAAGCCAGAGCCAGTGAGCTGTTTTACAGCGCGAACCGGCCGCGTGGTTTCGACTCTTATTACTCCATCGCCTGGTCGACTTCCGTGCAGAGACGCGGAACGTGGGTCTGCCATGTGGGTCAACCCTAGTATTTCAATCCAGCTTAGAGTTGAGGCCAAGATCGATGCCTATGGATTCCTAGTCAATTTTAGTGGACATGCCTTCATTTCCCCTGTGTCCGCTATGTATCCATCACCCGTATAGATGTCTCATGGACTGAACGGGTTTCCCGCCTTTTCGATGACGAATGCAGTCTATAGCAGACCTAACTCTCATGTCCTCTCGCACGCACTTCCGCTTACACATCCTGTCGGTACAATTGAGATCTTTCCTTAATTCCCATGAGACCTGGGCAGGTCTATAAAGGGGGCATTAGCCCTCATTCCTCATCAACGGTACAAAGCATTCATCTCACCACCCCTCAAGTAATTTCGCCATGCGCTCGCTAAGCACTGCACTATTTCTGGTAGGCACAGCAGCGTCAGTTGCTGCTGTTCCTACTGCCACCTCATCGTCCCAAAGTGCCACTGTTACTCTCGACTACTGCACCCTCGCGCCTGCTGCTGGAAACAGCTCGATCGGTTACTACAAGTACCAGAATGTTCGTTTCGCCGCGGTACCTACTGGTGACCTTCGTTTCGCGAAGCCGCAGTGGCCTCCCGTTGAGACCGCCATGAACAATGGCAGCCTTGCCGAATCTGACGTAGACTGTGCATCCACGGAAGACTGTCTCTACATGGACGTCTGGGCTCCAGCTAATGCTCAAGGCCGCAACCTGCCTGTAATGCTCTGGACCTACGGCGGTATGATCTTCCGCTTGGCGCTACCTCACCGTTGCTTTAGCTAACCTGCACTATAGGTGGTTTCACCGCAGGATCGAAGTCTCAGAATACGCCTGAGGGTCTATTTGATCTCTCCAAAGACTTCATCTTTGTTGCGCCCAACTATCGTCTTGGATTCACTGGCCTGGCGAATGGCCCCTCCCTGGCTCACCAGGGTGGCACTCCCAATACTGCCTTGTGGGACGTTGAGCACGCCTTCAAGTGGGTGCACAAGTACATCAGCGCCTTTGGCGGGAATCCCGATGAAATCACCGCTGTCGGTTTCTCGGCCGGTGGCTCCATGCCCCTGTTCCAGATGACCCGCTTCGCCGGCCATGCCGAGCAGCTCTTTAGCCGTGCCTACATCATGTCACCGGGCTTCGTCCCCGGCGCTGGTCACGAGCACGGAGAAGCGTTCTACCAGAACGTCTCCAAGGCTGTGGGCTGCACTGGCGGTGACCTGGACTGTCTGCGCAGCGTTGCCTTCACCAACCTGACCGATGCCGCCAACGACGTCTACGAAGCCTACGACTACCAGTTCCAGCCCCGGGTGGACGGCGACTTTGTGGCGGACACGTACGAGGCCCAGCTGTACCAGAAGCACTTCAACTTCAGCGGTCCCGTGGTCATCTCCCACGAGCAGCACGAAGCCAACACGGGAACCGACGAGGGCGAGACCACCATTTCTTCCGAGCAGGACATCATCACGAACCTCCGCATCTTCTTCCCTTCGATCACGAATCACGTCATCCAGGAGGCCCTCAAGCTGTACCCTGCCTCCAGCTACTCGAGCCAGGCTCTCCGGTTCGCAGACATGAGACAGTCTTTCGATCTGACGGCCCACAATTTCGCCCTCACTGAAGCCATGAACAACAACACCTGGAACGCGATGGTCGCCCTGAGCAAGGCTACCCACGGCACCGACCAAAGCTACTACTGTATGTTCCGCCAACAGCCCCCCAGAAACCCCAGGCACTCACAAAAACTGGACACTCACAAATACTGTAACAGGGTACTCTACCTACTCGCTTTCTTCCAGCAGTAGTAGCAGCAGCAGCAGTTACTCTTCTGGGGCAGGTGTCGCCATCTCCAGCGACTCCGACGTCGACTCCACCGTTGCAGTACGTACCGCACCTCCTCCTATCATCCTTACCTATAACAAATCCCCCCCTCACTAACACAATTCACCCCCCCGCCCCACAGCGCAAAATGCAGAAATACCTCCTCTCCTTCGTCCTCACCGGCAACCCCAACACCAAGTGGGCGGATGACAAGCTCTACTGGCCCAAGTACCTGAACGGCTCCTACACCGCCACCCAGCTCGTCTTCAACAGCACCATGTACCTGACCCAGGACGATTTGGCCAACGCCCGCAGCGTGTTCTGGAACAAGGCTCTGTGGTACTAGCACTGGACTCTCCATTGTGCCTGGAACTCACTCCGAGAGGACCGGTCATGTTAGATGCCAGTGTAGAGCTCTCCTCTTTGATTCGTGTGTATACTATCGTGTGCATGAAGTTTCCTTTCTCGATCGATAGGGTCTTTTCTGGCTAGTATTTTTAGTCATTCACGGGTTGCCACTATACCTACACTGTAGACATCAGTCTCAAAAGCCCAGTACCCATACATAGCATTCGAGATACAGTAACCAACACATCACACTACATTCTCGCAGTCCACAGAAGAAGGTCCCACCACGCTAAGAATCCACGCTCCTCTGTTTTAGGGTAGTTTAAGGTAGACCGCCTAGACTACAATTGTGTAACTAGCGAGGCGGGTCCCGCTGACTCAGCGGCGGCTTCGAATCCAGCTTAGCGCGATCAGTGGTTCGCGTGCTGGGGTGGGGGGGGCACATGGCATCTTATCTGGAAGCCTCATTTCACAGCATCGGTCCAAGAGACATAGAAAGACTTTGTAAACATGCTCGAAGCCTAGAAATATGCGAAAATGCGCAAAATGACCATACGCAGACGCCCATCCCTCTTGCCTGATACGGCCCTAAAAATGTCAGTTTTTTCTCCACCTTCTCGAGCAGTACCAGTACTCGGCATTCACACATGACGTCCAGATAAATCAGATGTATTGTCTAAAGAGGACCCAGAGCGCAATCTCAGATCTACGTCCTTGCACTGCATGGAGATGGACATGCTGTAACTTTTGCACACATACTCTGAGACATGTTTCTGGACATCAACAGGTGAAAATTTGATTATCCAACTTCAGAATGCCAAATGCCATGCTGGACGTTCCCAACAAAACATCATTTAAATATACCTGGTCATCCAACCAGACCCATCACGAACTACCACAACGCATCAGATACCTAGCAAGCGCTCCCACCGTGGGATGGGCAAACAGATCCGCCACGGTGAAATCCAAGCTACGCGCTCGCGCCCGCGCCCGCGCCACCAGACCCATAGCCAGGATGGAGTCGCCGCCCAGCCCAAAGAAGTCATGGTCGATGCCGAACTCCGCGGGGTCGATCTTCAGAGTGTCCGCAAACAGCCGATGCAACATCTCTTCCGCTGGGCCGGACGGATCCCGTTTCTGCAGGGTGGGCGCATCGAGGTATGCCTCCCGGGGTAGTGCAGCGGCCATGCTGCGGAGCTGGCCGCGGTCCAGCTTGCGGGACTTGCTTAGGGGAAATGAATCTACGCACAGGAATGCTGTCGGGATCATGTATGTGGGCAGGGAGGCGCGCAGGGTTGTTAGCGCTGTGGCGATTTGCGCTTGGAGAAGCGAGGGGCCTGAGTTCTGGGTAAGCTGCTCCCGCGGACGGATGAAGGCCGTCAGGGTCGGCTGCCTTCGGCTTTGTGATCTATCATCGTTCGGGACGACGACCTCGGCCACGACCTCGGCGGCGTCAGGAAAACTGCGGCGCAGGTGGTATTCGACCTCGCCCAGCTCGATGCGTTGTCCGCGCAACTTGATCTGTGTGTCTTTGCGGCCGATGAACCTCAGGGTTCCGTCTTCTGCGTACTGGACCAGATCACCCGTGCGGTAGAGGCGCGAACGGGCGGTTGCTGTGCGTCGGAATCGCCGCAGCCACGGTGGGTGCGCCTCTGGGGCGATAAAGGAGGCAGACGTCTTGGTCGGGTTGTTGAGGTACCCGTAGCCTACGATAGGGCTTTCGACCACGAGCTCTCCCACTGTTCCGATAGGTACTAGTTTGTCGACGCTTCTTGTGTCCACGACCCAGCACACTGCGCTAGTCGGAGGCCCGACGGTGTTCGGATCACTTGGGTTGTTGACATTTTGATTCAGAGTGGTCAGGATGGCACACTCCGCGGGCCCATATAAGTTTAACAGGTGAACTGCCGGTGACCACGTCGAGATATCCTCCGGCGCAATAGGCTCTCCTGCTAATACCAGCGTCGTCAGTGATGGAACGTTTCGAGGTTCGATAATGCGCGCCACAGACGGCGTCAAGCATGCCCAATTGGCCTCGAGTCTACCGATGATCTGCGCAAGGTCTCCTTCTCGATCTTTGGCAGAAGGAATACAGACGCAACCGCCAGCCACGAAAGTCAGCAAATGATCTGCGATGCTGATATCAAAAGCGTAGGCGGCGAACTGAAAGACGCGGGAAGTAGGACGCAATGACAATGCAACGCTGTTGGCTTTGGCGCTTGTGCACCACGACTGATGCGACATGACGGCGCCTTTGGGCTTTCCCGTCGAGCCCGAGGTGAAGACTGCATAGAGGGCATCTCTGGGTTTGACCAGTGACATGGGAGTTGCGGGTTCAGTCTGACTCTGTGGCCACGATTGGTGCGAATCACCCAGTATGATGGAAGACTTTGCAATTTGACCTGCACGAGGTGCATTCTTCTCCGACGTGATAATAAAAGGCGCCTTTGCATCATCGCATATTCCACGCAGTCGTTGTACTGGGTGAGAGTCGTCTAGCAGAATAAATGCGCCTCCGGCCTTCATCACTGCAAGCATTGCGATGCTGGTCCAGCATGACTTTTCGAAAAAGAGAGGAATAGAAACATTAGGACCTACGCCTTGTTCGCGGAGATAGACAGCCATCTCAGATGAGGTCTGCTCCATCTTCCCGTAAGTGAAACTGCCATCCCAAGCGCACACAGCTGGAGCGTTGGGCTGCGCGAGACTTCGCTTTCGGATCCACCCGTGAGCACAGATCTCCACTGTCTCGGGAAGCGCGGTATTCCATTGTTTCAACTGTGACCAATCTTCAGGACAAATAGTGTCCAGCTCACACAGACGAGCTTCTTCAGATCCAGAAATCAGAACTTGCGTGACATGTCTGAGCTGCTTCAACAATCGGTCCATTTGCACGCTGGGGACAACATGCGGATCGAATGTCGCCTCGATCTCTATTGAGCCCGGTCTCTGCTGACAGATCAAGGTAATTGCGTAGGAACTGAATGCTCCAGTTTCCGAATAGTCCTGCTTCCTTGCGAACATCCAATCACTGCCAGTCTCCTCGGGTTGGATGACAACATGGCTCTGGAAATCACAAGCTTTGCTAGATCCCTGACCAAGGCGTCGAAGGTTTTGAAGCCCTATGTGCTCGAATGGCATCGCGGCAACACAGAACTCCCGCAACCGCTGAAGACTGTTCTTCACGGTCATCTCTGGATCGAGATTCAGTCTCAAAGGGATGGTCGCGATTGCCGGGCCAGTCATATCCTCGACGCCCAGCACAGGAGCGCCACGTCCGCTAACTGTGAGACCGAAGACAACATCGGCGGTCTCCGTATAAAGGGAAAGGATGATCCCCCATGCTAGCTTGAGTTTATCAGCAAGTGTGTACTCACTTGCAACCCGATGGTTCACGGGAATACAGATTGGATGCAGTTCCGTAGACTTGGGGATGTAGGCTGGGGAAGGTAGCGAAGGGAAGCTGGCACTCTGCACATCAGTGAAGCGGCCCTTCCAATACGCCTCTCGCTCGGTAGTCGTGCGCCCGATGTACTCGATCAAAGGACTGCATGGCCTCTCTTCAAGTGCATGTCCGTTATAGGCGGCTTCGAGGTCCCGAAGGAGTACGGGAAGGCCCCAGCCATCGGACAAAGCGTGATGCACAGCCAGTGTGAAGACTGGCAGCTGTAAAGTAGATGCTGTATTGTGAAGATGTGCACGAATCCAGGGCTGTCCGAGCTCGCAGGAGAGCGAACCTTTTGCTACCCTGAATCCCTCCCCGTTCAGCGAGCTCACCTCTAACGCGACTGGCCCCCGAATTACCGCCTGGTAGATCTTGCCATTGCTGGTTTGTATAAATCGAGTCCTCAAGATCGGGTGAGCGTCGACTAACGCATCCCATGCGGACTGGAACCGGTGAGTATTCACCTTCGCAGGCATTTCGTACCGAAACACGCCAATATAGGAGCCCGGTCTCTTTGCGGCTAGAGATATAAGTCCTTCCTGCAACGGTGTACAAGGATACACGTCCTCGATTTCTGTTTCGTGGCTGAGCCGGCATTGCTTCATGGTCTCTGTAAGAATTTGCTTAAAGTTTTCACTGGCAGGAACCAGAGAGAACGGTCGGATTGCGCTACCTCTCGAGATCGTGCGGACTCGGGTCACCATGTCTTCGAGGGCAGGGTGACCATATAAGTCGGCTATGTCTAAATCGAGGCCTTCTTTCCTCGCTAGACCGGCCAGCTTCATAGCTGCCACAGAAGTCCCACCAAGAGCAAAGAAGCCATCTTGAAGACCAATCTCATCCATTGGAATCTCGAGTACTTTTGACCACAGCATCTGGAGCTTGCGCTCAACTGGTCTGGAAGGCCTGCTGTTCTCGACAGCATAGTTTCCGTTATACCTGCGAAGATCATGTCGGGTCAAGGTCGCAGCCAGATTGCGAAGCATTTTCCGGTCACCTTTTCCGTTGTTCGTGAGAGGCATTGACACCAGAGGTAGGAAGGCGGTGGGAATCATGTACTCAGGAACCAGTCCGGACAGTCTGGCTTTAAGTATCTCCACGTTGGTGCTCAGGTCATCCATCGGTTCCTCAAGCCATCCTGCTTTGGAGCCGTGCGTTGTTGTACTATCTGATTTGAGAACAAGGAATGCAACGAGGATTGAGGCTGAAGTCTCATCTGCAAGATGAATCATATCTACCACAACATCCACGGCGCTTGGAAGCATCGATCGGATATGATGCTCAACCTCTCCCGTGTCCAGACGCTGGCCGTGGAGCTTGATCTGCGTATCCTTTCTGGCAACGTAACGGATCGCGCTTTTTGCGGCGTCGAAAACCACCAGATCCCCGGTCTTGTACATCCGATCACCTCGGGATCTAAACATTTTGTGCCACGCCGGGGGGCTGATGAACACTTCGGCCGTTCGTTTAGGGTCGTTGAAGTAGCCGCGGGCGACCATGGGTCCCTCCAGCAGCAGTTCTCCAACCTCCCCCGGCGGGCTCAATCTGTCATGGTTGTCAGGGTCAACGACCCAGCAATTGACTCCAACCCCTCGCCCCAGATCAGACGGGTCAGGCCGGACGCCTGGTTGGAGCGTCGTAGCCATGCAGCCGATCGTGCATTCGGTGGGACCATAGCCGCTGATGCACTGCATACGAGGCATCCATTTCTCAATGTCCCCTTCCCGCAGAGCCTCGCCTCCAATCACCAGGGTCTGCAGGGTGCATAAATCCTCCGGCTCCAACACCCTTGTCAGTGAGGGAGTCAAGAAGGACCAGGTACAGTTAAGTCTGCGACATGACTCTGCCAAATTGTTCTTCCGCTCAGCCTCTGAGGGTATGCACACACAACCGCCCATGACCAACGGCGCGAAGATGTCCAACAGCGAGGCATCGAACGCATGGGACGCAAACTGGAAGACACGGGTCTTCTCATGGATGTTCAGCGCGGCACTGTTGGCCAACACACTAGTCGACAGAGACCGATGCTCTATCACCACCCCCTTTGGTTTTCCGGAAGTCCCGGACGTGAAGACTGCGTAGGCAGTGTTGGTGCAGGGGACCTCTGGCTCTGGTTGCAGCGTGATTGCCCCTCTCCCCAGAACAATGGCATCGCCATCGCCATCGTCACCATCAATCACGACAATCTTGTCAGCAAACTTGACCGTCTCGGCCGTGGCCTTGGTGGCGATGATCACCTTCGCTGCGACGGCGCGGTAGGTCTCCTCTAAGCGCTGGGTGGGATGGGATGGATCCAACGGCAAAAAGGCAGCCCCGGCTTTCAAGACCCCCAGCAGTGCCATGGGATACCAGCGTGACTTCTCCGAGCACACCGGCACAAACTCCTCGATCGCGACTCCGAGATTTAATATGTGGGACGCGAGGCAGGACGACAGGCGATCGAGAGCGGCAAATGTAAAACGCCCATTCCAAGCGGATACGGCCTCGCGTTCAGGCTGTGCAACTGCCTGTCTGTGAAACAGTTCCTGTATGCAGACATTGGAGGGCTGGTGTGTTGAGGGGTTGAAGGAGTTTAATTGCTGCAGCTGCTTCTGGTCGATTTCGGTCTCGCCTGCTGATTCTAGCGGTTCTCGGTTATTGTTGATTGTCTTCGTGGGTTGGTTGAGGCCTTGAGGCGTGGCATTTTCGCAAGTGTCGACTCTTGTCATGATTTTCTTTCTTGGTGGTTTATTGTAGGTTAAGAGAAGCAGCTGTTGTGTGTGTATGAAGAGTCTGGCGCAGGTGATGAAGGCAAGAATGCTAAAGTGGATTCACTTGCGTTGGAACGACTAGCTGCTGAATATAAATATCAACAGAATATGTGTCTCATCGCGAGAGTTCTGTGTGTCCCTCATACTGGTATCGAGAAGGAGTAAGGTTCCTTGACGTTGGAGAAGTTGGAAAAGGAACGAAGGGAGATCTTGCGTAGCGATCAGCAGCTGCCTTGTTTCTCCCGAGTCCTCCGTGTCTTCCACCACGCCCACACACCACATGCCCAACTTCACGCCAGCAGACTACCTGGACTCTTCGATAGGCTGATAGGTATGATTCAAATCAAGCCATATCCCACCAACCCTATCAATCTCCGACGATTTCATTGAAAAATGCGGAACTTGTCCGAACGGGTTAAATGTGTGCAATGCATCCCACAGAAGACGATCCTCTTCACACATGCAGCAACAACAAAGTCTATGGTTAAATGACTTAGAATAGCGGCAGGACACCGAATGGGGTATTCTTGTACCGCACAGCTGCTCACAAATGGAGGTTTTCTTCCTCACACGCAGGATACCATTGTGTCTATCCCGGACCCCGGCCCACGACTACTCTTACTCGGATACTTCAGCAATGTTCTTCTGTGCAGGCCTCTACCGGACATGATTCAAGTCATGACGTATTGTGGTGACTATATTACATTCTTAGAGATTTGCCTGAGTCGATAACCTAGTTTTAAGACGGCCAAGCCTAACCAACCAGTCAAGGGATCTCCCCAGCCGGCATGAATGAACAGTACGTCAATTTTCGACAGTTATATGCCATCAGCAGGAATATTTGTGTCAAACCGGATATATCAGACGACCACTCTTGGGAATGAGCGTGTGGCAGACACAGGCACAGCTCATGATATGCTGTAAGTATACAGGACTGCGCTGTCATCATGTTCATTTTTGACGAAACACAACGCCAGCCATCGACTTTAAAAACAATAAGCCAGACATTTCAGCTGAAGCAAACCGACTCAACTCTCTATAGTCTGAAGGCTATTAATCAAGCTGTTGAAATGTCTACGACCACTGTCTGCGAAGTCACTGGGCCATCATCGGCACTATCGCTCGATACGCGGGCTCCCAAGGAACCCTTTCTTCGCGACATTCGAAAGTCCTTGGAGCTTCTCGACCTGAAGTCATGCGTTATATCGGGTCTGTCGCAGCCGCGCAAGACGATTCCGTCACTTCTCCTCTGGGACGAGCAGGGGCTCAAAAACTTCAATGAATGGACCAACTGTCCTCACTACTATCCCAAGTCAAAGGAGTTGGAGATCCTCGAGACGCACAAAGACAGGATGACGGGCGCTCTACCTGATAGGTCTGCGCTGGTCGAGCTGGGATGTGGGTGCGTGCGCCCGGTTTCAAGATCTCATTTTGATGAATCATACTCATTGCCTGACCCCGTCTTAGAAACGTTCACAAGACCGCAATCACACTCTCCGCCCTCGCTAGACAAGGCAAGGAGGTCCAGTACTATGCCCTGGACGTCTCAGAATCAGCGTTGCGCACTAGCCTGCAGGCTCTGCAAGCAGAGTTCAAGCACTTCCCGGATATCAGCATCTCCGGTCTGCTCGGCACGTATGACGACTGCGTAGACTGGATCGCCAACAACACCGCCAGTCTCCGCACACGCTCAGTCACCTTCCTCTGGGTAGGCAATAGTGTAGCAAACCTCTCCAAGACTGAAGCAAGCGACCTTATGGGTCAGTCCCGCCAAGCCTGCACTATTGCAGGAATGCACTGCCACTTTCTGGTTTCTGCGGACGCTTGTGCCGACGAGAGCAAGCTACTCAAAGCCTACAATCCCGAAGGGGGGTTATCGTCCCTCTTCCTCCGCTATGGCCTCATCCATGTTAACAAGCTGCTCCGAGCGGATCTGTTCAAAGACGTGGTTTGGAACTGCCTCCTCGAGTACGATCGAGAGGAGAACGAGATCCTGACTTTCTATTCTCCCGAAAGCGATGTCACATTGTCGAGCGGCGCAACGTCAGTGACGGTACATCATGGGGAGAAGATATTTTTTTTCCGTAGTGGCAAATGGAATGGAGAACAAATGAGCATTATTGCACAGCAGGGCGGGTTTCAAGTTTCGCAGGTATGGAGGGACGCAAAACAGGAGTACGGTAAGCTGAGCCCAAAGGTAAATTTCCATGGTGGATGGTGTGCAGCTACTGACGAATTTCAGGATTCTATCTTCTGTCTTCATAGCGGCATCTGCAACATACCTTGCTTCTTCTTTCAGAGTTTCATATATGCTGCCATGATCATGATAAATTTCCAATTTGCACTTGATATTGCAGTCGATAGAACTGAATATTTGATGTAACGGTTTCGGCTTGGGAATTGTGCTCGGTAAGCTTTTGCATGCGAATCATAGCGGGCCTCAATACTGCAAGCCCTCCTTGCAGTGTGAATTTGTAGAACGATGACACTTCGCAGTCCGTCTTAGTAAGGACCTCGTGAATAAAACTCTGAGTATCAATAATGAAGCGAAGTCTCGCCTGAGCGGAAGCGGCGACTGACACCTGAGCTTTCCGTGAAGACCGGATGCCCCTTGCATGAACCATTCCCACAACCATCCGTGGCAGGGAAACGTGTGTAACATAGCATGCAAGACAGGGTGCTTGGGCCAGGGAAGCATTTGTAGCACAGCATGCGTCGAGCCATTTGCGACGTCATTTTTAACCTTATCCATGATGTGAAGCCCAGACAGGGAAATAGCCCAGGAGAAGGAAACGTGGACTGGTCCGCCAAACAACCTTAAAGCATTCCTGAAAGTTAGTCTGAGGAGGGGCCAGATAACGGGAAAACAGGGAATCGGGAAGCCAACTCTCTAGGAAAAGGCACTACAGGTTTGCTCGGCCGATCGATGTTTTGCTCGCACTCCCTGCGTCCAAGTACTAGACTAGACAAACAGGTGTATACACGCATCAGGTGGGTAGTTAGACCTGTCTCGAGGTCTTTTAGTCTTGTTCAAGTAGAAACAACGGGTAACAAGATATCCGGCAGGTCTTCCCGTGCACCCGGATCTGTGTGGCAAACAATCCTAAGTAGGTACATGCGAGACATGAATTGTCAATGTCAGCAGACCTCAGTCTTCATCTGCTGCATTCGGACTAAGCTGGTTGTCTTTTTAGCCCACCTCATAATCCGGCTCAAGCCTTTGACTCTTGGCCGTGCAGGAATTATGACACCTTTTCTTGTCTGTTGGAATGCCACTGCAGGTAACACTTGGAAAATGATCTTGAAACTTCGTACCATGTACGTCGGTGAACTGACCCGGCGAATAGTCCTAGGTCATGAAGAAGATGGCCTATCCAGTCTGAGCTGGGATTTGATATGTCGACAATCACAGTGCATAATGTGTCATGCATCTGCATCAATTCGGACATCAACACGTACAAGAAACGGATTCATGAACTTTTGGTGGACGGCAAGCCAACATCGAGAGGCTGTGGCACGTAGGCCAACCACGAGATCATCATGAGTTGCTCAACCTAATTCGCATATAATGGAAGACAACCTGCTGTAGCTTCAAACCACGCATCAGGGACCGTGAGATGGAGATTGGCTTCATCACAGCATAGACCATGGTGTCACAGTATTGGAAGACGATAGCTTTCATAGCTGCTGCGTGTGTCTTCATCTGGACCAAATATACCAAAAGATGGCCAAGTCATAGACTTCCCCCGGGCCCGCGAGGTCTCCCATTGATAGGGAATCTTCATCAGTTTCCTTCCAGCTTGGCCAGATCTACTTTCGATGAATGGCACAAGCAGTATGGACCAATCGTGGGCCTGTCTCTGGGACAAAGACCCGCCATTATCATAGGCAGCGCCTCGATTGCCAATGAATTATTTGCGAAGAGAGGCCGCATCTATAGCTCTCGACCTCGAATGGTGATGGCGTTAGAGAACTTGTCCCACGGGATGCACACGGTTTTCCTACCGTACGGGCCTCAGTGGAGGGCGCACAATCGCATCCATAAGACCATTCTCGCACCGAGCAAGGCCTTGCATTTCCACGAGCTCCTTGAGGCAGAAACTAAGCTGACTCTCCGCGACCTGCTGCATTCCAAAGACTGGGACCAAAGCATTGTCCGCTTTACATCTAGCGTGGTGTACAGCCTTGCGTATGGTCAACGCCTCCAAGGGGATGAGCCGGAAATCCGGGAGATGTCTGACTTTGTCGAGGAGACAATGCGTGCAATCTCTGGATCCTGGCTGGTAGATATCCTGCCCTTCATCAATAAACTGCCCAGCTTCATCAACCCATGGAAGAGATTCGGGAATCGCTTCCACCAGCAGGCGATGCGGATATTTGCAGAAAGCAGCAGACACGCCATAAAGGCACCAGGGTGGAACATCACAAAGCATGCCCAGACGAAGGAACGAACCGGTCATTTCAGCGATGAGGAGTTACTCTATGTAGTTGGCGTGCTTTTCCAAGCCGGCATCGACTCCACCTCCACGGCCTTCCGATATTGCATCCTGGCATGCATCCTGCACCGCGACAAAGTCACGAAAGCTCAACAGGAGCTAGATGCCGTGGTTGGGAAAACTCGTCTCCCCAGTCTGGATGATATAGCCGAGCTGCCTTACACGAAAGCTTTCATCAACGAGGTTCTCCGCTGGCGGCCTATCACGGTCGGATCGTTAGCGCACTGCAGCTCCGAGCACGACACATTCATGGGTTATGATATACCGAAAGGCTCGGTGGTGATACTCAATCATTGGTCAACCGTGTTGAGCACCGATACCTACGGACCAGATGCCGCCTGCTTTCGCCCAGAGCGATGGATTGAAGACCCCAACCTGCCGCTGCTTGCATTCGGCTGCGGACGACGAGCCTGTTCGGGGCAGTATCTGGCTCAGAAGGAGCTTGAGGTTTTGATCCCTAGTATACTATGGGCTTTCGATATCGAAGTCAACTCTTCAGATGAGTCGAAGCTGAAGTTGGATCCTTGGGATCTCCTAGAAATTGGCGGACTCCTTCGACCGCCTCCATTTCCAGCAAGCTTCATCCCCCGTGACGAAGAGAGGAGGACACTCATCGAGCGTGAGTCCAGAAAGGTGGATGCAGCGGGCCTTCAGGATATATTGAATCGGATTCAAACACGTCTGGATCGTGGCTGAGCAGGTTATGATGAAGAATCGGCGGGTAGCGGAGAAGGGTAGGATAGGAAACGAAGAAGGTGAGGAAGAAGGATGGGGAAGGAGGCAGACGGGAGGAGAAACTATAGAGTAATACGCAGTACCTATATAACTTTAGATGAAGGCAATCACCGTAGCAAGATGAAGAAGTTGTTAATCTTGTCTCCACATCCACGCCTCACTCAATTCTCCTGATATCTGACACTAGTTACCAGCCAGCATCTTCCCAACTTTTCGATTCACCCATCATCTTCAACCTCTTATCAACTCACCCCGACCACCCGCTACAACAGTTCCTGAAAGAGAACCTATCTCACGTTCCCAACTTAATGAACCTAAACAGATCATATCCCCACTCGGCTAAATGAGAAGTCAATGCACCAATCCAGCCATTCATTAGCTCCATAGAATCCCAGATCCTATCACAATCAGCCAAGAGAGTGTCACAATGTACATAACCAAATCACACCCCCTCCTCAATCTCCGTCCAGCCCCTAACCTCCCCAAAATCCATAACGCGATACTCACCCCCAAACCGATTGAGGGTATCCTCCCAGTCGCGATCCACCGCCAACTCAGGCCTCCACCTCACCGTCCGCGCCAGTCTCTCCTCCAACCGTCCCTCCAAACGATCCACGATGAACCCGCCAATGGACGGGATATGCGCGAACCCTCGCCCGGACGCGCCCACCGCACACAGCAAAGATGGATAGTCGGGATGATAATCGATCAAGAAATTGCGGTCGACGGTGTCGGCGCACCAGCAGATGCGGGCGAAGACGAGCGGGCGGTGCGCCAGCTGGGGTAGGGTGGCGCGCAGCAGGGCGCGGATGCGCGCCTCAGACTCCAACGGGATCTGGTGGCGGGCGAAGGGGACGCTTCGCCTCTCGCTGTGGGGCTTGTTGTCCGGGTTGTCGTAGACCCAGTTGCAGTAGCCGGGATGCTCGTCGCAGATCTTGAGGTCGTGGTGCTCGGCGTCGGGCTCCATGAAGAAGCCCTGGTCGGCGTTGAAGAGGACCGGGAGGTGGCGGTAGGCGGCGGCCTCGGTGGGGGACAGGCGGATGTGCGCGAGCGTCCACGCTGTCGGGCGGAGCTGTTTCTTGAAGTCCAGAAGTTGGTCCGCGTTGGCGCCGGCGGCGAGGATCACTTTGGCCGCGTGGTGGGAAGTGCCGTCGGCGGTTGCGACGCCGATGACGTCTCCTGCGCTGTGGGAGTGGTCGGACGCAGAGGAAAAGAGTAGCCGCACGACTTTCCCTTGCGGATCGCCGCCGATGAATCGCACGCCTAGGCGCTGGGCCTCGGTGATGGCCGCGAGTAGGGCGTTGCGCGCGTGCACCCAGCCCGCGTCTTTCTTCTTCCAGTACCCCTTCCACCCTGGGAGAGGGCCGGTGAGGATCCCTGTGGGGAATGCTTGTCGGAAATCGTCCGGCGTGTTCAGTTCGACTACCTCGTCTCCGGGGCGGTCACGGCGGTGGATATGCTTGAGGCCGTCCGGGGAGAAGGCGGAGGTGATGGATCCGGTCTCGTGGAAGTGTGGTTTGAAGATCGGGTCGTGCTGGAAGCCATGGCTCAGCGCGGCGAAAAAGGTCCGATTGGCGTAGTCCGGGTCGTCGTCGGCTGGAGGTTTCACTGGATAAGACCTCTTTAGGTTAGGGATCAAGCAGACACTCTTAGGGAAGAGAGTAATGAAGCATACTGAAAGAGACAATCTTGTTCACATCGTTCCCCGCCGAGATAGCAGATGGCTGGGGATACGCATCCAGAACCGTGACATTGGTATATCCTCGTCGCGCCAAGTGCAGCGCAGTCGAAGCACCCCACGTTCCGGCCCCTACTATCAGAATATGCGAATTATGCATGCTGCTGTCGCTGCTGTCTCCGCGATTGTTGATTTTGTTGTCCATCGCAGGCAAGGGATCGATGTCAATATGAACCGACACAGAGGGACCTGTTGTCTCGTGAATTAGGTGTGGAGCACGCATTTCCTGGCCCCTTGCAGCCACTAACTATCTCATGAACCCAAACTAAAACTCTCGTATGTGGCCTGTCAAGGACCTTATATTTAATTCCTGTAGCTTGTTGTAGCTGATACATGAACCGCCGGGCCTCCGAGGACGGACAACCGTTTGGAGTGGCCGCGATAAGGGACCAAATCACATCATAATTGGATCCAATTTCGAGCTCCCCCGTAGTGGCACTAGACTAGGCGATGATAAGGCAAGCTTGCTCCACTCTTGCAACAAGCTTCGCTTGGACCTGCCATTGTTCGGTCGATCTGGGGTAGACCTCATCGCTTCACCGTACTGTACATTGACACTAGAAAAGCAGTCTATGACTTGGCGAGGTGGCCAACAACAGCCATTCTCATTTATTTTTGATAGATTCCACAAGTCAAATACCTCATCGAGAAGTCCACGACCAAAAGAGGGCTCACAACACTATGCTCAGCTTCAGTGCAGTCAACATACAATCTCCCCCAAGCAGAATCGACCAAAGAACAGCCCCAGCACGCAAAATAAGAACACGGGCACAGCTCAGCTATCAGGCAGACTGTTGAAATATCGGGGCACACACACATAAGCATCCATATATCCCCTTGCAAGCTCACATCCGAGCAGTCTGATCAACCTCATTATACATAGATCATATGAAATCGCCAAGCAAAGCAGAACAACGCAGATCCGAGTAAAGCGGAGGATTAAGATATAACAGATGATTCAGAGCATGCTCCCAGGCTCGCGGGGCCAATCCTTTCCAGTATCAGATCGTAATTCAAATTCTCGACGAGTAAGTGGCTTGTTTTTCTTTTTCAACCTTTTTTATAGATTTTCTTTGCCGATATGTGTGTGAGCGCTTCTTCTCCGCCAAGTTCGCCGCGCGCAACCCATTAAACGAAATTCGAGATCAGGGCACAGCCAGTAAAGCCATCGACACAAACCTATGACGCCATAGATTTGCCGGACATTACTGCAGAAACAACATGAAACTTATTAGCAAAAATTACACTCCTTAATTCCCATGGACAAATCAAGCAAAGCTTGCCTCAGGCCCCACAACCCTCCCCTCCAGATCATCCACATGATTACACAGCGCGACAAACAAATCGAAAAAGAAGGGATGGCCCCTCTCCATCTCCAACTGCATCGTGCCGCTGGTCTTGAAGACCGCCCGCGACCGGATGATCATCGCCAGGTACCGCGCACGCAGCCGATCCTCCGACTCGGGCGTATGCTCGTACGCGAAACGCGCGGACCGCAGGATCACGTCCACCGCAATCCCGGTTCGGAGACCCTGTTTGCGCAGGGCGAGGCGCTTGAGGGTCTCGGGGAGGCCGTAGTGCTCGGCGGCGCAGTAAATGGCCGTATCCCGGAGGATGAGGCCTGCCCGGTGATGATGGAAGGTGGCAGTGGGGGAAGTGTTAGGGCCAGCGGATTTACCGTCCTTGCTGGGATGAGTGTGAACTGGCTTGGTTGCGAGGAACTCCTCGGCGTTCTGCTGCCTCTCGTTCTCGCTGTCAGCTTCTTCCTCGAGGCGCCAGGCAGGTGCCTCGAGACCATCCCCACGTAGAAGACGCGGGGAGTAGTCGCCTTTGTAGAAAAATTCGAGGATGCAGGAAAGGATTTCTGGGTCCCTGTCTCTTCGAGTCAGCCTCTCAGACACCCTGGAGGCAACACCCCTGAGTGGTGCAAAAAGGTGATACTTACTCATCAGGCAGAGCCACCACTTTATTCAAGCTGCTCTCGATGAACTGATCTCGGAGCATAGCATCGAAGAAAGTAGCCCGGGAGAGTACATCTTCATGCGCGACGAAGAGGCGATGATCCGGGCCCACGATCAAGCTAACCACGGGGCTCACGAGGGGGCTGGGGGGTTGCAGAATACATTAGCTTCCACGGCCCGGACATGCAAGGAGACATTGGCATGCGAAAGCATACGCAAAAAGCTCAAGCAAAGCAAGAAGAAGACAGAGACAGCCCGCAGGAATGACCAGATAAATGCAGATAAACACCTACCTATTAAGAGGCGGCTCCTTCATGGTCGACTTCTCTTCCTTCTTCTCTTCATCCTTTCCCTTCCCACCCTTCATTGACTTGGTCTTAAACCCTACCTTCTTGGTCATGGACGATCGGACAGGCTTCTTGACCCGGCGGTTCTGAGCTAGCAAGGACGCAGAGCGTCTTCTACTGGCCCTTCCAGCCATCGTGCTTCTGCCGCCCGGATCCATCCACTGGACCAGGAACGAGACGATAGACATTCAGGTGTGGAATGAAGAGAGAAGAGAGAAAGCAAGAGAATTAAGTGACCAGAAGAGGGAGCAGAAAGCGAATGACTGTGGATCAAAACGCAGGAAAGGACAGGAATGACGCTGCCGCCGTTGAGTCATGCACAGGGTCGCATGAACGGGGGGAGGAGTCTCGGAAGCTGGTCATGCAAGACTACAGGTTCCCTTTCCGCAGACACCGGGCTTCATCAGAAGAAGACCCGGCGGGAAGCTTGCAAAGGAACTTGCGATCTTACGCTATCTAGCTTGCACTTGCGGTCATCTACGGTAAAGTAGAGACACTATAGCGGGACGGTCGACTCTGGGAAGCGCGGAGAAGAAAGAGAGAGAAGAGCAGAGAAGAGAAACAGGAATTAAGAGATGAAGGTGTGATGGTGGTGGTGGGGATCATGTGATGGTGAGCGGCTGACCGATCAATCATTCGTGCTTGATTTTCGGCTACTGTACTTATCGTCGCAGTACTTCCAGGCTACAACCAGGCTCGGTAGCCCAGGCAGGAATAAAATCTCCCATGACGTTATACGTATAACCTAAGATATAGACTGATGATCATGAACAACAATCATGAGCAGCTTCTTGCCACACAACAGAAAGAAGCACGCCCTCTGAGCACATCGCTCCACGCCGTAAAATAGGAAAAGAAATGCAAGCATGCAGATAAAGTAGGCCCCAGATACATGACATGAAACAGGATGATCGCTACCGGACATACCATGACAGAACAACAGTAACAACACTATTAGCAGATCATAGACAGTAAGAGAATGTACCCGAGGTGGGAAGATGCTTCGACGAAGACAGCAACGTCCTGGTGAATACGCGAGCATCAGGATCAGGCAGTCTTCTTCTTCCGGCCCCGCTTAGGCTTCTCCTCATCGTCAGCAGTAGCAGCAGCGGCCTTGGTCGGCTTCTTCGCGGCCTTCTTCTTAGCGGCAGCAGGCTCCTCGTCGGCTTCCTCGACAGCGGCCTTGGATTTGGCTGGACGACCGCGCTTGGAAGTCTTCGGCTTGACCTCCTCTTCCTCGTCTTCATCAGATACAGGCTTAGGTTGAGCGCTCTTCCTGGATCGCTTAGGCTTGGGTGCTTCTTCTTCGTGCTCCTGCTGCTCACCGTCGGCCTCAGCCTCGACCTTAGGGTCTTTCTTGGGCTGAGCACGACTGCGCTTCTTGCTCTTGGGGGTAGGCTCCGCCTCATCCTCCTCGTCAGCTTTGGCCTGAGCCTTCTTCTGTCCATTTATGTCAGTTTCAAGTCCGAATGAAAGCCAGGTATTTAGTCACAAAATCTTACCTTAGCCGCAGCCTCCTTTTTGGTGGCCTTCGAACGGAAGCCATTCATACCAGGACGGTTGACTTCAACATCCTAATCATCGATACGGATTAGAATTGCTCATTGACCCACGAGCAAGCAAATAGCACCAACCCCCAACCAACCCCCATCGACACCAAGAAAAAGAAAGAGAAAAACTTACCCCCTTCCAATCCTCATCATCAACATGCCCCTGCTCCAAGGCCCGACGAACCTTGTCTTGATTCTCCTCAGAAAGCTCATCAAAGCCATCGAGAGCCGAGCAATCCGTCTCATCCCCACCACTTATGTCCTTGATAGCATCCTTCAGATTCTGGATGACATTCGGCGTGACACAGCCCCTGATTGTGGGGGAGAGGTACATCAGATACTGAAAGGGTTCTCATGGTGCACGACACACAAACCCAAGGCTCAAAATGCTTGCTGCTTGCAGATGGCCAGGGAGAAAGACTTACCAGTGACGCCATTTCCAGCTCTGGTAATCGCCTGCTTCGACCCAGCTGCCGTGACGGAGCTCCCCCTTGGCGATCTTGATTTTGGCGTCCTTGCATTCCTTGTTCTGGCAGCCGGCACGGCTGCTGCTCGCCTCCTCTGGGGGAATAGGTTAGTTCAGAGCTCAATAAATCAGAGGTGCATAGTTCGTCGAGTAGCATGATTGTGCTAGTAGTGCAGACAACTGAAGAAAACCCAGTGTAGAATATTATAGGAGAATCCAAAATGAAAAAAAAAAAAAAAAAAAAAATCTAGGAATCTGGTGAAGTGGATAATGTGACAGTTGGCAGGACAGCAGCTCGGCAGAACAAATATTGAAGACTCGTAGACAACAAATCCCTATCACCAGCCCATATTTCATATATCGATACAAATTTATGTCTTGAGAAAATCGAATGTACACAGCAACACTGTACTTCGAAGGCAGGAAAGGATCGATGGAACAGAACTTACCCAGCCGATATGCGCCCATTTTTGCCGGACTGCAATGACGACGGTGCTACGTGCGGCAAGTTTCTTGGGTTCTGGCACAAAACACCTGACTTCACTGGGTTTGAGAAAGCAGGTCAAACACTCGAGACTGTCGAGAGAATTTGAAGACACACCAACAGTAGGTGGGCGATGGAAAAGAAAGAAAAGAAATAAAAAAAAATTGGCAGCGAGGTTGAAAACAGAAGAGGAAACAATCGGAGGTGGTCTGAGAGAGGAAGGAAAACGAGCGTGAGTGGGAAAGGGAATGCGGGCGAGCCAACAGCCCAACGGAACCCGCCAAAGACCATTGCCGCAGGGCTCCTCGCCGCCCTTTTGCTACGACGCTCATGGCTGGTAATGATCATTACTGAATTTTGTTTTGCTCTAGATGACAGACTGTCACGGGCTCTTTAATTGTCTCTATCTTGGAACCACTTTAAATAGTGAGGTTGGTGGTTATTATCACTACTACATCTTCAATCCCTGCGGTCGCTGCGGTCGGTTCTTCGAGAATACTTCGAAATCATCGGTCTTACTGCAGAAGGCTGAAGAACAGTCGAGAACTCTAAAAGGCATCATCTACCTAGTATATACACTACCAACGTAGCAGTTCAATTCCTAGATATCATTGCTCATCAGATGTCGCCTATCGCTGCCTATCCCACCCATTGTTGCCTAGAAAATCAACCATGAGCACGGGCTTGACTCGTACATACATCAGATTTCACCAACAACAAATATCACTGAGAACATGAGAACCTGAGAACCTGAGAGCCTGAGAGCCTGAGAGCCTACCCCAGCCGGGTCTCCACAAATATGAGGTGCTCTCATAGATCAGAGTTCAGGCTCATGTCCACAACGATCCCGAAGCGCTTCAAGCCAGATGGTATGAAGTTTCTCCAAATCGGCGATGTGCTTCTGAAGCATGACCACTGCCCCAAGGCTGAGACGCGACATGTATGCAGAAGCGTCTCCGACAGCTGGGTCTTGGCCCGTGGAGGTGCGGTGGTGATGCTCAATCATTGCCAGCGCATCATCGATGGCTCGACGGATCAGATGAGGGCGATTCATGTCCAGCGCGATCGTGGACGCGGGGAAATATAGCCACGAGGTAACATCATCGAAGCCAGACACCTCATTTGCCAGAGCATGTATCATCAACTTCCGCGTCAGTAGGAATGCTCGCTCGGTGTATTGAATCGAGTCAATCCGCTTCTCCTCGTCTGTAGCAAGGGTTTCGAAGCCAGGCTCATCTGCAGGAGTTAGTGCTTAACAACGGGACTTTTCAGGTCTGAAGGGACTGCCTTACTGTAAAACGGACGTTTGACCAGGACCAAACCCATGATGGAAACCATGATCTGGAGAAGCGTAGACTTGGAAGAAGACCAAATCTCATTTGGGTTCTGTGCAGGCCATGTGCCCAACAGACTAAGGCAAACCTGGCCGTCGAGGTGCAGATTAGGATTGATTTCTGCCTCAGTGACGGAACAGTAGTGAAAGAAAGCAGCCGGGGGCTTGCTTGGGAATTGATCCGTGAGGTGGAAGTCAATCACAAAAGGCGCATGCTCGTACGGAGTGCCCGCAGGCCCAACAATCAGAGTCCTGATGAGATCCACGCGTGACTCCCATGAACGGACATAGATGCCAGCAGGAAGAGATGTATTGAGGACCCTCCATTCCTTTTGTATGCGCTTGATACTCAAGCTGGAATTCCCCGCGGGCTCACTCGAGAGGAAATGATGATCAGAGGGAGGGGGTCCTTCGAGTACGAGGAACGCTGGAGGAGCCGATGATCCGGGGGGTTCTGTTCCACTCATTTCCATGTCTCCTTCAGCATCTGCCATTGTGACATGATAATACGGGAAGTCCTCAATGTGTTCCAGTGCGTCTTTTGAAGCGTGTGTAGGCTCTGCCTCTTCCCCATGGGATACTCCGTGGCAGTTGGCATCATCATCGTCATCAGTGTCTTCATTATCGGTATCATCTGTGTCGAGATCTTCGGACTCGTCGTTCGGAGCCAACTCATTAAGAGGCATTTCTTCACAATCACAAGGATATGACAACAAGATTCTCTCCGTTGGCATCTCAATATCCACACATGAATCTCCGTGGGTCAACCGCACCGTGACGGTACCATCGGTGTTGGGTTTCATGATCATCCCGACAAAGTTCGCATGTAACCTTGCGCAGAAGTCTTCGTAGTGAACACTGAGGCGTGTAGGTGCCGGAGAGTTGTCGACTACGATTGTGCTCTTGAACCATGCAGTACGAACGACGTCTCTCTTCGATTTCTCGAGGTAGCTCCGTATAGCATCGAAGTGCTTGGAAGGTGCATGGCTCGAATGATCGGCGCCATTGCCAGAGGCAGGGCTTACCCGGAGAGCTTGCAACACAGATGCGTGTATAGTGCTCGGTATAATATGCACAAGTCTCCCTGGTGACCTACGTAGGGCAGGGAAAGAGGCGAGCTCGTAGAGCGATACTGGAGTTTTCTTGGTGTTCAAGGTTCCCAGTCGAGTGTATTCGTGGTTTAGACAGTATCCGTGTAGCGGGAGCTCAACAGTAGCGTCGTCGTACCATCGAACATATGCTACTCGCTCTCGACTATCCACCTCTTGAACCACGCCCACTTCGTGTGAATGAAGCGACAAGCATGATGAACATCTATTATCACCTCCGGTCGAAGGAATTGCTTGAACCGAGTCTTTGAGAACAGTCAAATCTCCAGGGAAGACCTCTTCGGCGGGATAGGGATTTGGTGTATGCAGAGATATTGCGTTCTCTATGGTAACCTTCCCGTTCTGCCACTGAACTGTCGTGTCTGTCTTGGACGAGACAATTCGAAAGACATTCAGATCATACCCATACGAATATTCAACTGGGACGTGACGATAGTGAGGGTATTTTGCAGCCGCTCCAACCGTGTCACGGAAGCGCACTACACTTCCCAGTTTCATCAAGCATCTGGGCCTCAGCTGAAGCTCCTCCTCACTAGACTTGTTCGTCGGGGCCCGACCGAAGTCACACTTGACCGCATACTTCTTGAACAAAGATGCTCTGATTATCTCCGTCCCCCCAGTGACTGTGTCTTTGTCTATGCCAATCCCGAACGCATTTGGCATCATCCACTTGACATGGTACTGTGAAGCTGGTGTAGCCAACGTGCAGACATGCTGACGACCACGAGTGGGGTTCTTGGTACGAGCACCATAGACTTCGCACATGTTCGCGGCATCGACCAAGGCAGCTCGGCCAGGATAGACTTGACCAGGGTCCTTGTATACTATCTCGGCTCCGGCAACCTCTGACTGTTCAGTAATCTCTCCACCGCGTGGCATCCACACCAGCCTTGCTGGGTCGACCCAAGCTGGACATTCGACGTTCAATGGATTGTAGAGGGTGACGACCTCGCTTTGCCTCGTCAAAAACACAGGATCTCGATCAACATGCCGGATGACCCCAAGCTTCTGCTGATATATGATGTGGTCTCCCACGGCGAATGGCTCATGAGACTCAATGTCGGAGACGACAACATCATGTAGCAAGTTAGATTGTAGTTCGTCCATCGGTGGCATTATGTTAGAGCTGAGACACTTCGGCTTATCCTTGAATCTCAGCGGGCCATGTTCCCCTGTTAGTGAGTTGCTGGGGAGAGACGCGACAGGCTCCAGGGTGTATCTGGTCCGGCAACTTAGTACCCTGCCACACATGGCATCGTGTGCTTGGCATTTGACGATATCACCAATGTGGCATTCTCTGTCGATGAGTTGAAGCTCATTTTCAGGAATCAGCGAGTAGCCCTGCGATCTATCCACGAACCGGACAAAGACATATCCTTGCGGGGCCTGTTGAGGAGCAAAAGAGACCTTAGTAAACACGCAGAAGAAGTCCCTGAGCTTTGCTACGTACGTCCTCTGTCTGCAGGAATTTCTCCAGAATTCCCGCGGGTGTCGATGGATGAGAAAGGATGAGGTATTCGTCCGGCGGGTAAACTAGGGGCTTTTATGCAGCATAGGTCAGTCACACCAGAGCTCTGTGTTCTGGAGAGGGGGAAGAGAAAGTACATCATCATGAGTACCCTGCATCTAATCAGTATCCGAGAGAAGGTTACTACAAGAGACCTGGTAAACATACCTCAACAGAGCACACACGAGACGGATTTGAGACCAGACAACATATATCATCTGGTTCGAACTGCTGAGCATGAGCTTTGAATTATAGAAAGAGTAGGAGACGATCTCTGCCTCAGCTCACTGAACTTACGTGGGCCTTCGTATTTCTTTGTGCCTCAGCAGTCGCCGCCATGGTCAGGAACGAGGATACACGATCTGCATAGGCGGTTGAATCTGCAGTGAGCAAGTATTTGGGAGAGCCAGATCCAAGTGATAGTGGGAAGGAGAGAGAAGGGAGTAGATTCTGTGAGATGCGAGAGTAGTAGTTTGCTGACGAGAGGAGGAGGAAGAAGAAGAAGGGGAAGATAAATAGCGTCAGAGGTATGGGATCACCCGTCAGGTTGAGGGAAAGTGAAAGAAGCTCCTTGGAGCCTTGAGGCGGCTCTGCCGTTCACCTCAGGGAGTGAATGAAGAGCTCAGGGCCAGAGACCGATCAAAGAGGGCCGACGCACTTCACGACCTTCTACAGGCCGTGTGTGATTACATGCCAGAAAGACCAGCCAGCCCCGCCGGGAAGAGGAAGTATAGATAATGAACAGGGAGGAGGGGTTTGTCACTTTTCTCAACAACACCTCCAAAGAGACTAGGCGAGAACAGGCCCCATCGGCCATTGTGCACTGTTATCCCCCTTCAGCCCTGAACTATAGAAAAGAATCCTCGTGGACCATGAAGTTGTCAGCCTGTCATACCGTGGACGATAGCAGTATATACTTCAAGTCGCCCAACCTCGGATAAACTTCCCTACATTAAAGGCAGTCTTGGCACAGCCACCCACTTTCCCTTCCCAAAGCTTCCAGAACAACCACCGGCACCGCCGATCATCAAACCCTCCAACAATCCTACACCTACACTTTCCACCCATCACCAACCTAGACCTCAACTCCTCCTCCTCACAAAACCACCACAACCACCACCACCAAAAACCAACGCCTCCCCAAAATGTCCGAACCCATCCCCGAATCGATCCCCACAAGCGCCGACCCGCGCAGCAAACGGCCCCTCAAGCGACGCGCCCTGAACACCCCGCAAACCGCACAATCCGAACAAGCCTCGCAGATCGAGACGCTGATGCGGGACCCAACGCGCGAGATCCATCTGCCCACCCAACGACCCCCGCGCACGGCGGGGTCGCTGCCGCCGCCGCCGGAGATCGTCGCCAACGTGCAGGGGTCGTCGGCCGGCGCGGGGTCCGGCGAGTTCCACGTCTACAAGGCCAGCCGGCGGCGCGAGTACGAGCGGATCCGGCTGATGCAGAACGAGGTGATCCAGGAGCAGGAGGATGAGGCGTGGGCGCGGAAGCAGGCCGACACCAAGCGGCGGGACGAGGAGCGGACGGAGAAGAATCGGCGGCGGAGGGAGAAGAAGAAGCGCGCTAATGCGAGGAAGGAAACCACTCATCAGGCCGGTGGTGAGGAGGGAAAGGATGGGGCTGCTGGGGATCGGATGGTGGTTGATCGGGCGGATGAGACGGCGGCGGCGGCTGGGGATGGCAATGGCAATGGCAATGGCAATGGGGAGGCTGGTGGGGAGGTGCAGGGGATCATTATCCATGATGATTGAATTGCATTGGATTAGATTGGGGGGCAGGTAGTGGCTGGAAAGTGCTATGGCCACTATTGCACAACATGTGGAAAAAGATGCGGTAGGATTACAATGTACGATATGAAGATACCCATTAGTTTGAAAGTCTAGGATGTTCTTACAGAATGTCCGTTGCCGAAAAGTCATCGTGCAGAATTATGTACGCAATTTTTACTATCTTTGATATCTCGCTCAATTTACTCGTCGCCGCCACCGGCTCCGACACCCACTTGCTGGGCCGACTTACCGCTGCAGATGTCGTCAACACGGAGAAGCAGGCAGGCGGACTAGTTTCTCTGGTTAGCTTGGGGGACAATCTGACATTAACAGCGCGGGCACTCACCTCAACAGCAGTCTTGATGCTCTGGAGCTTGACAGCCTCGGGCTCCCAGACTCCGTACTCCTTCATATCAACCAAAGCTCCGGAGTCGCCGTCCAGACCCCAGGTGGTGTGGCCCTCGACGTGCTTGGCTCTCATACGAGTGAGAACACGGATGGGGCTGGCACCGGCGTTCTGTGCTAACGTGCGGGGGATGACCTCCATGGCGTCGGCGACGGCCTTGTAGGGCCACTGCTGGACGCCCTCGATCGACTTGGCCAGCTGGCTCAAGCGGACAGAGACGGCCATCTCGATGGCACCACCGCCGGGGGAAAGGCGGGGATGGAAGATAACGTTCCGGGCCACGGCCATGGCATCCTGGAGGTTACGCTCGATCTCATTCAGGATATCCTTCGAAGGACCGCGGAGGAGGATCGTGCAGGCCTTGGGGCTCTGGCACTTTCTCATGAAGGTGAAGTACTCGTCGCCAATCTTCTCGATCTCGAACAGACCGCACTGGGTTCCGACGTCGGACTCCTGGAGGTCGTCCACGCGGTTGACAATGGTGGCGCCCGTGGCTCTGGCGATACGGTTGTTGTCCGTCTTTCTGACACGGCGGAGAGCCGTGACATTGGCCTTCATCAGGAAGTGCTGAGCGAGATCTGAACACAGGAATTAGCTATATGCAAACCCAACATCTCAGCGCTTGGTTCCTACCCGAGACACCCTTCTCGGTGATGACAACGTCGGGCTTCAGAGCCAAGATGGCATCACACATGTGCTTAACCTGCTCCTCCTCGATCTGCAAGATACGGTTCCAGTCATCCTCCTTGGTGATCTCGATGTTCGTCTGCGATTCACCCTTCTTGTACTCCAACGGGCAGTCGAGCAAGATGATGCGGGGGTTCTCGATTCTTCTCCGCATCTTCGGGTGCGTGATATCCTTGTTGACCATGACACCGTCGATAACCTCACTGTCCTCAATCTGACCACCGGGGATCTTCTCGATACGAGCGTAGCGCTTGATGTCAACCTCACGCTTGCCACCGCCAGCGTCAAAGGACACAGTCCGAACCGCCTTCAGGGCGAGGCTGCACATAAGCTCCGACCACCGAGAGACGAATTTGGTTCCGATGGAGGACTGGATGAGGGTGTACATGGCCTTGTCGTCGTCGATGTCGACGGGTATCGAGACCTCCTCGACGATGGCGAGGGCGTCAGCCAAAGCACGCTTGAAGGCGGAGATGATGACAACGGGGTGGATGTTGCGTTCGAGTTGGGGAAGGGCCTGTGCGAGCATTTCACCGGCTGGTACATGTTAGCAGGCTTGCTTCGGCAATCAGGAGAGCCCCGAAGCAGCGATGCATGCATACCAAGAATAATGACGGTCGTCGTTCCATCTCCGACCTCCTCGTCCTGAGTGCGGCTCAATTCGATCATGCTCTTCGCGGCGGGGTGCGACACCTCAATTTCTCTCAGGATAGCGTGTCCGTCGTTCGTCAGGACAATACCGCCCATCGGATCCAGCAGCATTTTCAGCATAGCCTTGGGTCCGAGACATGACCGGATGATATCCGCAACGCTGCAGTTGACAATCCTGTATTAGAGACCGGAGCGGGGGAGGCGGGGGGGGGGGG